>NW_006791108.1:780686-782900 GCF_000442215.2 Lipotes vexillifer | reverse complement strand
CCAAACCAAAAAAAAAAAAAAAAAAAAAAGAAATTTACGGAAGTCACCATTATGTCAAATGTACTTTCAAACAGAATCATATTCTATTTGTTGGTTAGTGTGCCCACTGTGTAGCTGCAACTGTGTTAAGTGTTGAGGGTACATATGGGAATAAAACATAATTTCATGGAAGTATGAATACATGAGGAAATTAACAGTATATGGAGAGCTGTATTTCAGGTATGCACAAGGTGTTAGGAAAGTACAGAGAACAAAATATAACAGGCCTGTGAGGAGTGGCCACAGAGGGCAAAGGGTCCGGAAAAGTAATTCTGAGATATGGTGATGCTTGAACTGAGAGTTTAAGGGTGATTTAGACAAAAGAAGAGAGCTGAAGAAAAATGTAAAGGCCTTCTAGACAGAGGAAAACATGAGATATAGCAGGGAGGCAAGAGAAGATGGCACGTTACAGGGACCAGCAAAAAGGTCAGTGTGGTGTAAGCAAAGAAAGCACTTGAAGACATGACTGGTATCAAGTCCAGAGATCATGCAGGCATCGGCTCTGATGGTTCTTATAAGGCAGGTCAAGGGTTGTGAATTACTTCCGAAGGCAAGAGAGAATCATGGAAAGGTTTTTAAGAAAAGCTTTATTTTCATATTTGCATTTTAGAAAAATTCTCCTGGCAGCAAAGTGAAGATAGATTGGAAGAGAGCCCGAATAGAGGAAGGAAAACTAATTAGAAGGCAGTTACAATGGAGAACCTTATGAGTTAAGGCAAGTGAGTACAAGAATGGAAAGGAGAATTGGAGAATTATTTAGAAGGTAAAATTAGTAGGATTTAGTGACTGATGTCAATCTGAGCATGGAAAGTCAGCAATAATTTCCAAAGCTGAGGGTTGTGGTGCTGCCCTCTGCTGAGAGGGGGAATATAGAAAAAAGAGCAAGAGAGAAAGAATTCCCTTTTAGGCATATGTTCAATTTTACATTTGAGACTTCCCATATATCATGGGGTTTCCTAACAGAGATAACCAGGTGGCTGTTAGAAACCTAGATTTAAACCTCTTAAAGTATAACTAGAAAATGGAGCTATCAACTTATGAGCATGTATATGGTCAGGTAGTATATGATAAATGTATATGGTCCGAATAAATGTGAGAAAAAAATAAGAGCTGAAAATGGAGGCCTCAGAAATTACCAGTATTTAATGTGCCAGGAAAATGGAGCCTCCAAAAGCTCTCGTAACATAGTGGTTAAAAAAAGTAAAAGGTAAAAAAAAATGTCATAGAATCTAATGAACAAGAGAGGTTAAAACAGAAAGACCTTGCACATAGAAAATGTCTGCAAATATCTACACCGAATTGTCAGTACTGCCTAGCTCTGGAATGTGGTGTTGAAGAGAATGACCAAAAAACTGGGAATTTTAATTTGATATTTAAGTTTTTAAATAAAGTATTTTATACCTCTTTACTATTTTTGCAACTTCTTGTGAGCTTATACTACTTGCAAGTAAAAATGAAAGTTATGTTAAAATGTAAGTTATAGTCAATTGAATATTAAAAATAAATCAGTCGAACAAGCTGCTTAATCAGAACAGAACGAGGAGGGAAAGGGCAACATGGCGTGGTCAACAATATTATACTGCAGATAGGTCAAGAAAGATGAGGACTGACAGCAGCCTTTTAGCTTGGTATTTAGATGTGCTCACAAGTGACCTTATTAAAAGCACTTTCAGTGAAAGGCTAAGGGCAGAAGCTTGACTGCAGTTGTTGGGAAGCGGAAAGTGAGGACATGAGGTGGCATAGTCATCACATCAAGGAGAACCTTGAGTGTAAAGAAAAAGAAAAACAAAGAGTTAGGGATCTAGGGCCCATGGTAAGTGAAATCTCTGCTCAAGATCCTTATGGTGGTGAGAAAAAGATCCATGCTAGCTACCTTACTGCAAGTCACCCAAGAGTGTGAAGTAGCGTGAGGAGCCGACTTGCAGCCCCCAGTCATTCTGGATCCCAGCTTTCCTAAAACTGGGATTTGCAGGAAGTTTTGTAAGAAATTTAAGAAGTCACGCAGCAGGATTTCTTGGAGGGAAGAGACCTGAGCTTATTTATATGCTGGAGGTAGGCACCAGTATACACGCAAAAGCTCTAAACTACAGAAAAGTGTTAAGGTACTTATAAAGAAACGTACCTGGGCTTCCCTGGTGGCGCAGTGGTTGAGAGTCCGCCTGCCGATGCAGGGGA
>NW_006791108.1:775339-780676 GCF_000442215.2 Lipotes vexillifer | reverse complement strand
TATGATTTTTTATAAGAAGGCTGTGGGCTTCCCTGGTGGCGCAGTGGTTGAGAATCTGCCTGCTAATGCACAGAACATGGGTTCGAGTCCTGGTCTGGGAAGATCCCACATGCCGCAGAGCACCTGGGCCTGTGAGCCATGGCCGCTGAGCCTGCGCGTCCGGAGCCTGTGCTCCACAACGGGAGAAGCCACAGCAGTAAGAAGACCGCGTACCGAAAAAAAAAAAAAAAAAAAAAAGAAATGTACCTTTAGTTTGGAAAGTAAACCCAACTATTTCTGGGAATGAAGTTTCATATAAAATACAAAAACTCACCATGTTCCCAAGGCTAAGCTGATATATTTTAAACATATATTCACACTAGAAAGAAAGAAATAAGATGATATAAATAAATTTCTTTCTTTTTTCTTCCTCTTCTAAAGCCGAACAACAACTTATCCTTACACAGAAACGCAGATGTACAGCCAAAACACTGGAGGGAATTACTTTGATACTCAAGGGAGTTCTGCACAGGTGACTACCGTGGTCTCATCCCACAGTATGGTGGGCACTGGTGGGATTCAGATGGGCGTCACGGGAGGACAACTCATCAGCAGCTCTGGAGGAACCTATCTGATTGGCAATTCAATGGAGAATTCTGGTCACTCAGTGACACATACCACTCGGGCTTCCCCAGCGACAGTAAGTATTTGAGTTTTTATTTGTTTAATTTAGGTTCTTGATAGCCTCTATTGTACATTTTTCTCTTTAGAGAGAAAAAATCCAAAACACTGGGCTGGGGCAACAATGTGTTGTGCAGTTTTAGTGTGTAATTTTTTCTAATATATGTTAAAATCCGTACTTAAATAGTAAAATTAAAAATGTTTACCCATATGCCATATGTAAAGTCATTTTGCATTCTACCAGAGGGACACTTTGGGAAGCACTGATCTAGGTGATTCCAATGAAAAACATTTATATTGGCTCTGATCATAGGTATGAGCAAATAATATCTTAGGAGCACAACTGCATATTTGAGTTTCCAAATTTTTAATATTTAATAAATATATTTATTTTGACACAAGATATCTTAGTGTGCTAAAATGCTGTAATAGAAATAGTAATAAGAACCTATGCGGAATTTGATATCCTCAAACTCTGTAACCTGGCCTTTACATTTTTACCTCAACTAAGCATAGGCAGAATAATCATTTAGAACCACCTCGCTAAAGTAGAAATGGAATTGATTTTCTAGATGTTTCATATAAAAGGGGCCTGGGGATTTGAATTAAGTGCATGTACCCCTTTTCCATAATCCTACCATATAGTTTGTTCTTATAATGAAATAGAAACAAATTGGGTAGAAAATAATTATATGAGAGGCTTTACATTTTTCATTTTGTGGATTTTCTTCATGATATAATAGGTACTTGGTAAGTATTTTGTATATACTTTTTGCTGTTTGTAATGATTGCATGTGTTCATACTTTCATCATTTAGTATCTTTTCCCTAATCCATTTTTTTAAGCCCTTTATTTTTAATTCACTATTTTCTGGTAACATCAGAACAGATAACTAACCGTTCTAACTGGAGAGTTCTTTTTTTGTCATTTTTTCTTTGTATTTTTGAAGCATTTCTAATGCCCATTTCTCTCTTGCCTTTGATAACACTAAATACAGCATTTCTAAACCTTTTAGTCACAGCAGTATATTTATGTAGATTAGAAACTAAATCATAGCTTCTCTGGACCTCAGTTCCCCTGTCAATAAAATAAGTGGTTAGTTAGACTAAATGATTTCCTGATATCCTCTCAGCTTTAAAATCATAATATTTACCAACAAATTGTAAAATGTTCTAGATGTAAAATAACTGTATCTCTACCATAAAAGGAAAAGGGGTAGATTAGGTACCAGTACTGTATAATGCTCCTGATACAGGCCATCCAGAATGTGATTTTCAGTGGAAAGGGAAGTACTTGCCACTTACCAAGGCCTTAGGAAAACCGGAAAAAATGGGGAGGAAGAGTCCTTTTCCACTTTCCTTTCATATACCCTCTCTCATGCTGGCTTACCAGCGCTCCATCCCCACCCCTCTCCTGCTTCACCTTCCCCAGGCACTGATACTTGCCTTCACACTGAATTTTAGTTATCTGTTAAACATCCTCATGAACTAGATAGATATGGGTTTACTAAATTTACTAGTGCTATCACTGAGTTAACTAAATTGATTATTCCAGGTCATGTATATATAGGTACAAACATTAGCAGGATGAATTTTATAGCTTGATTTTTTTGTTTGTTTTTCTGTAAAGAGTGTGAAAAATGACATGACTCCTTAAGTTATCCATTACACAAATTTGGTGCAATTTTTATTATATTAATTGGTAAATTAACACAAAATAACTGACTTATAACAGCTGAGAATAGTGGGAAAACTATTTTTAAAAAATCAATTCCTAAGTGTCAGTTGCACATATTAATTCACCCTTTTAAAAAGGCATTAATATTTAAGGTTCTGTTAAGGATGGTTTTTTGTTTTCATTTTTACAAGAAAATTTCCTTTTTAGCAAAAGGAGTTTAAAAGTTAAATAAAGAGAGAACTTTTGCGTGGAAAAATCATGAGGTGTCCTCATCAAAGCACATGATAGTGACATATGATAGATACATATTATCTAAATATACATCTGCTAGTAATTATTACCTTACATTTATTACCACAGTTTATATTTGATTTAGATCCCCCCTCAATCGTGCTGAAGATCTTCATCTGCTTCATTCACCGTGAGGTGGTGATTCTGTACACAGTTTCACATCTGTTCCTATAGTAAAGTTAACAAAGTTTAAGTGCTATGACACCTATTTAAGATTTCCTCCCATCCTCCTCTTGCCAAATGCTAGAAAATTTGTGCTATGTATTATAGTTGTTTAGACTCCTGAAACTCTAGATTTTTTGCTAGGTGCCGTGTCATTAAAAGAGATTTGCTTATTTTCATGTACCTTTTTCATTCACTGTAGAACCATAGAAAGAATGTCTATGAGCACAGTCTCTAAGAACCTGTTAGTCGAGATGCAAGCCATTTCTTTCCAAACGTTGAGCCAGACTGTGCCATATAAATTCAGTTTTTCTGACTGTTCTTTAGTATTCAGCCTATCACCCATAGCATGCCTGATGCAGCTAACTGGGTAGGAGTAGCCTCTACTATTGCCAGAATTCCTGACAGTAGTAGTCAATTGGGCTGTGCCTTAAGAGCCTGTAATAAGTGGAATGTATAGTCAGTCAACTCAGTTGATGTGAAACTAGTTAAATTTGAGGGCTCGGGAACAGCACAAACCTAATACCTTTATGCGGTTTCTGGTTACCAAGGTTTCCTGCTCTGGTTCCCAGAATAATTGCCTTTGCTGTCTCTTACATTTGACCTCTGTCTATATAGAAATACTTTCACTTAAATTTTTTTTTTTTTTTTTTTTTTTTTCCTTGCGTTATGCGGGCCTCTCACTGTTGCGGCCTCTCCCATTTGCGGAGCACAGGCTCCGGACGCGCAGGCCCAGCGGCCATGGCTCACGGGCCCAGCCGCTCCGCGGCACGCGGGACCCTCCCGAAACGGGGCACGAACCCTCGTCTCCCGCATCGGCAGGCGGACTCTCAAGCACTGCGCCACCAGGGAAGCCCTAAATTTATTAGGAATAACTTTCTGCCACAAAGAGGTTTACTCCAATGTGCAAACCAACTTCTCAGGATAAATCAGTAAAAAGAGATGATTTAAAATTGAAGCCACTACTAAGAAAAATAAATGATCAGCACTTGAAATATTTTGTTACCTAGTCTAATAGTCAATATAAAACCATCTTTCTTATAATAGAAGGATCTTTATTTACATTAATGGAGAATTTTTATTTGAGCATATGATTTACTTTAGTTTTATAACCTTAAGTGAAAAAATATTTTACATAAACATGTTTTAGTATTTCATTTTTGCTATGCATTGTAAAATGTTTCAGTTTTCAAGGTACATAGACATTTCAGAAGTTTTCAAAAGATTATTATGGTAACATTAAATTTTATTTGATGAATATATTATGGTACAAGCTACCAATATTCAAATTTGGTCAAAATACTTTTTCTCCTTTTACTGTGCTCTTTTATTTGGTCAATGGAGTCCATGTATAACTTATTAAATATGTATGTATGTATATATATTTTTACTTATTTAAATATAAGTATAAACTTATACACATTTAAAAGGCATTTCCTGCTGATAGTATTAAATAAGAATTTTCAAAAAGATTATGTAACATTTTTTATTGGAACATCACTGGGTATGACTTCAGCTAAGTTACTATTTGAGTAAATAAACGTTTTACATTTCATTAAATTAATGCTAGGGATCTATTTATTGTTAACATTTCAGGAGAACATGGACATTAAGGTAGAAGAGTTGACTACAGTCATATCTGAACTCATTATGCCTTGATCTTCCTTCTAAATACATCTCCATAGTGTTTCCTTATGTGTCTTTATTCATTTTAAACTCTAATTTATTTTTCATCATTATTTTTCATATAACCATATTTTTTTTAGAATTTTAGAATTTTGGAACTGGAACACATTTTGCATTTGAGAATCAAAAATTTATGATTGTAGTTAGTGACATTTTTGTATTTATCACAACATAGTTTATCTTATACCAGACTATACAATAATAAGCAATTTGCTATAAGAAATTTAATTTATTCATTCCTCCATAAAATAACATTTGAATTCTTATAATGAGATGGTTATTTATGGAGTTGTTTTTCTTCTTGATAAGAAAACTAACTAAATTAGATTACATTAATCATTTTTGAGACTGTGATATGAAAGCTAATTTTCTACTTTTCTGTATATACATTTAGTAATTATATATGTTAAATGGCTCTTGCTAAAATTAGATCCCACCAAAGGGCACAAGGAAAATGTGTTGAAGCTAATATTGTTCATATCTCTACCTTTTTTGATTAATGAAAAATACGGTAATTTTTTCAGTTGTTTGGAGGAAAATTTCAATGTCCATCTACTGCTATATAAGTAAAAGTTTGGCCTATCTTATATAATTTATAGAAAGTTAAGAATTCATTCAAGAATTGTAGGTGCTTCTATTTCTTTATCCTTGGGTTTGCATGTAAAGTTTTTATGAATTTATTTATGTGAATTAGTTATACATTCTTAAGTTGCACAATTCAAAAGATAAAAGAAAGTACCTAATGCAGTGTCCCTCTCACTTCTGTTCCTCAGTTCTTCTCCTTAGAGGCAATCAAAGTTATCAAGTTCTTTGAGTATCACTCTGGAGATATTCTCTGAATGTACAAGCAGAATGTCTCTC
>NW_006791108.1:765996-775329 GCF_000442215.2 Lipotes vexillifer | reverse complement strand
TCTTTCCCTCGCATTAGCATTTTTAAATTTTTTTACGAATAGTAACAAAAATACTGAATCTTGCTTTTTTTTCCACCTAACGGTGTGTGTCAGAGATTTTTTTATATCAATACTTGAAGGGCTTCTTTATATTTATGGGGAAATGGCTATATTAGAAGGAGCTGAACTGCCCATTCTTCTTACCAAAGGGTAAAAAATGTTAAAATAATGTTGGATTACTTGTTATGGCTATATAGAGATAGAAAAGCAACATAGTCACATAAGACAAAAATTTCTCTTTAATTGTCATATATAAAGATTTGCTTGGAAGAAATTTTTTGTTAGAAATGTGATGTTATGCATAAATCACAGTTATTTTATATATTACATATTACAGAAATAATAAATTTCTATTTGAAATAATCTTCTTAGTTTTACAGTTAGCCTGAATGATTTAAAAATGAAAGTCAAGCAAAACTACTTTCTCCACTTATTTTGGCAGAAGTATGTATGTCCATTATGATCTTAGTATTTTCTGTTTTCCTGTGTCCCATTTTCCCTAGGCCAACCTGAGCTCTCAGATAAGACTCCTCAGAGAGAGTACCACGAATCTTCTGCTTTCTGCACTAAATCCTAAATTGACTGAAGGTTCTGGGACCTCATTTTCAAAGCACTTAATAAAATGGGACTTTGAATGACTTGTAGTCTCCATTGCTTCATCTATATTCCATTCAGCTGTCAGTCAGTTTCACACTGCTCCAGCCTTGAAGCTGATAAGATCTAGAGGCAGTAATTTTATGGCTAAGGCTGTAAGACATTCTACTCCTAGAAATCTTGATAAACTAGAAGGTTAAGACAAACAGAATGGCAGGGGCCTTCAGCTCCTCCTGAGCATAGCTGATGGATTCCCTTCTAAAGCAAAATACAATGAGTTATTTTAATTTTTAGCTATTTCATACTGAAACAGCATTTCAGAACCACAGGTGTGTTGCAACATGCCAGAAATGGCTAGATTCTGTTTCATCTAAAATCTAGATTAGGAAGGTTTAATGATGTTTGGAAATTCTACTTACAAATATGGAAGTAAACTACGTTCCAGGTGACCTGTTGTATAACTTTAACTTGATCCTTATATTTATAAATCAAATTGCAAGTTAATTTACTAGTTTGAAACTACTGTAGATTTTGAAGGAAAAAAATCACTAATGTTTCATTTATGGAAGCTAGGTGATCCAGATAAAATATGAAATGTATTGGTGGCAAATTAAAATATACTGTCATCTGTGAGTTACATATGAGTCAGTATTAGACCCATAATATTTAATACTGCCTGTTCCACTGGCCCATGTCTTTTATTTTAATGAGGGAAAGTTCTAAGCGATGCCTATGACCAATTATCAATTCTCAAATGAAAGGGAGTTTCTCCATGTTCCCATGTTTATGAGTACATCCTCCAAAAGCATGTGATTTGGTTACCACTTTCTCAGTATGCATAGCTACAGTTGTATTTGTTGGCTATGGAATTACTTGTTTTCTCTTAAAATCTAGGTTTTTAAAAATTATAACTGTTGGTGCCCCAAAATTTCATGGGCTAGGGATTTTGTAATCTACCTGTAGAATGTTAAAATAATTTAACTCATTTATTTTAAATTTACCCCCTATAAGTTTTAGTAACTTTTCCCATCTGCCTTGTGAGAAAGGAAGATGTGATTTTTAATTGTCCTTTCAAAATTATAGGAGGGATACAGTTAGACAAGAGAAGGAAATATAAAATTAGAGGTCAGAATTCGCAGATGATATGATTGTGTACCTGATAAAAATCATAGAGAATCAAATGAAAAACTATAACCAATAATAAGAGAATTTAGTAAAGTGGCTTAGTACAAAATTAATATACAAAGAAATCAATAGCTTTTCTAAATACAAATGACAGTAGCTAGAATATAATGTAAGCAAAGATCTCATTTATAATAAACTCAGAATATGCCAGGCAGTAAACTAACAATATATGTGCAAGATCCAGCTGCTGAATAAAACTTTTTGAAGTTCCTAAGGGACAAAAAAAGAAGCTTGAATAATTGAAAGAGAAGTTTCAGTATCAAACATTTTGAATCTCCCTAAATTAACTTAAAAATTTTGATATGATCCTAATCAAGATACCAATATTTTTTTCTAAGAAAGGCTGTTTACATAAATAAACATGCAAGAATAGTGAAGAAAGTTGTATGAAAAGAAAAATAATGATGCGTGGTGTGGGACACAAACAGCTCTACCAGTTGTTCAAACATATATAAAATTAATAATTAAAACAGAATTGTCTAGGCACATGAATAGACCAGTATAGGCCAGTAATAGACTATAGGCCAAATGCATATAAGAATACAACATATGACAAATGTGGCATTGCCTGTCAATAGAGGAATGATGAATTATTGATAAATGATGCTTGGGACAACTGGACAACTATTTTTAAAAGAAAATTAGATTGGTTCCTACATTACTCCTTATATAAAAATTAATTTCACTTGGGTGGAAAAATTTTTTTATTACTATTCTGTTATAGTGGGGAAACATGATGTAAAATTCAGATCCTACAAAAGAATACGTTGATGTGATCAACTACATAAAAGTAAAAACATTCCATATGACAGAAACCACAGCAACAAAAGGCAACAGTAAAACAAGAACCTCGCATAAAGTTTTGAAATGTTATGTTCAAAGCATGAATTCGTTTAATATATAGAGCACTCATAGAAATCCTTCAGGAAAAAAAAGAGACCAAAATGAGGAAGGCATTTGAAGAAGCAGTTCACTGAAAAGGAAATGAAAAATAAACTACAAAGAGATACCATTTTTCATCTCTCACACAGGCAAAGTTAAAAAGTTAGTAAACCTTGGCAAAGGTGTAAAGAAACAGGCAGTCTCATTGTTGATAGTACTAAATTGGTACAGGATTGGAGAGCAATAAGGAAATTTTTATTAAGATTGAAAATACAAAAAAAAAAAAAAAAAGATTGAAAATACACATAGCCACTGACTCAGAGAGTACTTCTAGGAATTTAATCCACTGATGATACTCTTACATATGTGAAATGCTGCATAAACAACTGTATTCATTGTAGAGTTATTTGTATTAGAAAAAGATTGGAAGAAGCCTAATTGTCTATCAGCAGAGAAATAGTTAAATACATTTTAGTGCATTTGTCCATTCAGTGGAATTTTGTACGGCCATTAAAAAGACTGAGGCAGTGTGTATATGTGTTTACATATGTGTAGATAGATAGATAGATGTGGAAAGACCTCCAAATATATTGTTAAATGAAAAAGCAAGGAGTAATGTGTGTTGTGTGTGTGTGTGCGCGTGTGTGCGCACGCGTGCGTGCACATGGCACACGTGTGCATTTAAATAGAAATATACATTTCTATATGCTTATGTAAGTACAAAGATATCTCTAGAAGAAGGAATGAAGGAAAAAAAGGTGGGAGGCATGTGAATATATTTTCTATTCAGAAAAAGTGATTTATTATTTTTAAAAATCTTAGGCAAGCTCTTAATGATTATAAAATGTATCTATTTGGTCATGCTTCCCAAATGCATGTAACTGAAACAACCCTTTCTTTATGTGCCCAGTATAAAGATTGTCTATGAGGTATCATGATTCAAGTTAAACCTTGATCCTAGGTTTCAGAAACAGTCCTTCTTTATTAGACTGTTGAAAGTTTAGAGAATGAAAATGCGCATTAAATTTAATAAAGATTTCTAGAGCCATTCTTAACGCAATATTTTGGGGTGAAGGTGAATGTTTGGTATATTCATGTTCTTAGAGTCACTCACTCTCTCAAACATTTATTGAGCAATCACTATTGACCAGCCACTGTGCTTCTATGAATATAAAGGTTTACAATATGAGTAATGGAGCTGATTTCATCACTGAAAGGTACCTAATCCTCCACGGCAAAAATAGAAATCCACAAATAGCCCCCAAACTTCTTTTAAGTGGTCAGTTTCATTTTCTTTCTCATCACATTATTTTTTAAATCACAAATGTTAATATGTTGTAAACTGATTAATTTTAGATTCACGAAAATTGTGCCTATCTTCTGATTATGTTACTAACATAAACTGCAAAATTGTCTAAATGCTGGGTAGGATTGGATAGCAAGAGAATGAAAAAGAATGAAAATAGCAAAAATCCATATAATACTTAAACTTTACAACCACCCTTTAAACAGAATTAGCAAGGGCCATTTTAGGAATGCCTGTTACCTCCCTACTTATTCTCCCTGAAGTATTAATTGCAGTCTGACCCTGGCAAAGAAAATAAATTTGATTATGTTTTAGTGCAGTGTTCTCAAACTTGAGTGTACATTATGTGTGGAGCGTTGATTAAACGCATGGCTGGACCCCACCCCCAAGGCTTTTGATTCAGTGTGGAGAAGGACCCAAGATGTGCATTTCTTGTAAGCACCTGGTGACTCTGGTAATGCTGATCCAGAATTACACTTTGAGAAAACCTCCGTTTTAGTGATTGTATGAACTAAATACAAAGTGAAAATGTTCTTGGTACTCAGAATAATCTGCAAAAGGCAGATTTGAAATCTTAAATTTGAAAATATCAACTTGGCCTTAAATCCTATCACTTAATCCTAACCCAGCAGATTCCTGAAGGGTAATTGTAGCCCTGAGTGCTTATACAGTTGATATCTCAAAATTAGTTTTATTGTCACACATCAGTAATGCCAGTTTCACGAAGTCCTGGTGAGGGTGGAGGGATGTAGGCTTTACAGAATAATCAGTGGAAGCCCGATAACAAGAGTCTTGGTTTCAGTTCACCTTGTGAAACCAAATGTTCTCAGAACACATTCGGTTCATGCAAGTATCTTCTCTATATGTTTTTTCTTATCAATATTTCAAAATAGCTTTAGGTGGTATAAAATTGCCAAAACTTCAGGCTGAAAGCATAATGATTAAAATTTTTTTCTCTAGATGTCATAAAATTATCAGTGAGTAAAAAATATTTCATGTAGTTAAGCGTTTACAAGACCTAAGCCTTCTTTGCTCTAAATGCTTATTGTATAAGATTAAGATTTTGTCTTAGCTTTTATTCAAGAGGAGATGAAAAGCAAAGCTGGCTAGGTGTGTTTTCTGGGCATTTTTAATTTTTTTAAGAGCTAAAAGAACAACCTGTCCTGAATATCTGAGTTAAGCTTCTTTTTAATATTGCTGTGGAGTAATATATTCATATGTTGATTTCTATATCACTTGAATATACAACTTACAGAGCGGTATCATATTCACAGCTTTAGCCTCAGTGAGCTGTTTCTATCTGCATTGCAGGGACACGTGGGCCCAAGAGACACCTGTAGATCCTTAGAAGGGATCCAGTTACTAGAAGGGAACTGATTTAACTGCTTCGTGCAGGGCATTCAAAGTTTGAGGGCCACAATCTACAATGAGAAATACCTTTACTTTGTGGCCCAGTACTCATACACATACATATATGCATACATTCATGAGTATACATCTATATATACACACATGACTATTATATACATATATACATTCATAGACAGAGGACTAAAACCAAAGTTCCGGGAAACAATACTTACCTGTACTGTGTGCCAGGACATTTGAGTATTTTCTACTCTATTTGATTTCTTTAATTTTTAAAAAATGCTGGTCAGGATAATTGATTTCATAACCTACTAATGGGTTACACCTTACTTTCTGAAAAGCGCTGCTTTGGACAAATTGAAGAAGAGATCAAACCATTAGCAATACAGATATGAGCCACCAGAATGCAGTGTCCATTTTTTTTTTGGTTTTTAGTTGTTGTTGTTTTGCATTGCTAACAAGTGCCCAGATAATTCTAACAAGTGTCTAGGACCACTCTTGGAGAAAAACCTGGGTTGTGATTATATAGACTACATGTAAAGTGAAAGGGTTTGTTTCCTTTGTGTTCCTGGTTGAAGTACTTGCTATAGAAGTCCCCCGCCACCCAACACACACACACCAGGAGGTGGTCATTTCTAACAGGTATAAGGGCACTGGTCACATGCTCATGTCAGCAGTCACAGATACTTTTTCTCAACAAGCCACCAAGTAGAAATTGTTTCTGTCTTACTTGATCTCAAATGCAAACAAAATATCAAGTCTTACAGTTCAGGAGAAAAATTACCCCAAAGGAAATTTCCAGTCTTAAGTGTATTCTCTTCATTGGGTTTCTCTAAAGAATTTACTATTCTTTCACAAGGAAACAAAAATGCTGTTTCTCTAAGAAAGTGTTAACTGGTGAGGTTAATAGAACAACCTGTATTAACAAGAAAATTCAATCATTATATAACTGTTTTTATGATGAGTAAAATTTAACTATCCATTCAAAAGTTTTTCTTGCTTTGTAACTTGATCACTTTGAAATCATTTTCAAGTAATGCTTATTAATCATATGTAAACTCTTTCCTATTGGAAAGTAAATCTTGTTAACAGTAAATCATTTAGCAAATTTTGATTTTACAAGCCACTCCTCATAAGATAGTTTCATTAAAAACAGTGATATTTCCCCTTGGTTTATATTCTTGTTATATTTGTATAAAATGGAAATACTGTTGAACTCAGAGTGATAAACCTTGGATTCCAATCTCATAGTTAATACCTATGTAATCTCAAGAAAGTCCCCCAATCCCAGAGAGCCTCAATTTTCTGATCTGTAAAAAGGAGATAATATTGCTTGCCTTTGCTATTTCACAAAGTTGTGAAGATCAAATGAGAATTAATGTAAAAAGGCTTTATAAATCATAAAGCATTATAGTATTACTTCTATTTTTAAATCACTTTCTTAAACAGTTCTAGAAAGGAAATAATTTCTACCATGAGACCAATTTTAATTATAGTGGTAGTTGAATATATCAATCTTGACCTTCAGTCTTTAAAAAAGATTAAAAAGCCATTTCAGAGTCAAGAGAATATGCCTTGACCTATGAAGACAGTGAATAAGATGATATAATTGTTCTTTTTCCTTCTATCTTATTGGCATGTAATTGAATGACTGGCTGATGTTTACATTAAGACAAAGTCCTAATTGTCCACATATATCATATTCTATTTGGGCCATTGAATAGATGTGCATAATGTGTATATAAATCACATGTACAGGGAATCCTCTTTTTCGCCCCATGCAACTCATGCAAAAGATTCAGCACCTCTCACTTTGAGATCAGTCTTCCTATTCCTTTTTACTGAGGGTGATTGGCATTCCCCAACATTGATGTATCCTGACGTTGGAAATAAGGTTAGCTCTAAAATAATTGTTTCCAAAGTTACTTAAAAATAAATAACTCTTTCTGTTAGAAGTAAGTAATGGTGATGATAAAATTAATATCAACAATTTAAAAAAGGCTCTGAACCTCTCCACATTTCCCTGCATTTGAAACTGAGGTTTACTTTTTTTTTTTCTTTTGTGGTACACGGGCCTCTCACTGTTGTGGCCTTTCCCGTTGCGGAGCACAGGCTCCGGACGCGCAGGCCCAGCGGCCATGGCTCACGGGCCCAGCCGCTCTGCGGCACGTGGGATCTTCCTGTACCGGGGCACGAACCCATGTCCCCTGCATCGGCAGGCGGACTCTCAACCACTGCGCCACCAGGGGAGCCCGAGGTTTACCTTTTTGACATCATCAACTGCCCCTAAATGAACCCTGTGCTCCAGCCAGTCTTGATTACTTGTCCCTGAAGTATCTGTGAGTGGCATCAATTTTACTGAAGATGTTGTAGAGGAAAGAGCTGAGGTTTAGCATCACGCTCTCCCAAGCACCGTCCCTCAAAGCCTCTCTGCACCACCTGTCCCCCGCAGTCTGTCCATTCATTCTACCAGTGAGCATTCACCGCCAGTGTGCCCAGATCCCCGTCTCCTCAAATCTCTCAACCCTTCAGCAGAGCACTTAAACCTGATACTAACTCTGCAAAACAAGGGGCCATCCTGTGATAAGGATTCTCCTTCCTTAAAAGGCAATGGGGAGCTATAAATACCAATAATAAATAACGATGGGGAATTATAAATAATGGGGAAATGCTTTTTTTTTTCTTTTTACCTTGTTCTCTTTAAAAGTATTTGCTGCCTTAAGGAAACAGTAAACAAGATGAAAAGACAACCCTCAGAATGGGAGAAAATATTTGCAAACGAAGCAACTGACAAAGGCTTAGTGTCCAAAATATACAAGCAGCTCACGCAGCTCAATATCAACAAACAATCCAATCCAAAAATGGGTGGAAGACCTAAATAGACATTTCTCCAAAGAAGACATACAGATTGCTAACAAACACATGAAAGAATGCTCAACATCAGTAATCATTAGAGAAATGCAAATCAAAACTACAATGAGGTATCACCTCACACCATCAGAATGGCCATCATCAAAAAATCTGCAAACAATAAATGCTGGAGAGGTGTGCAGAAAAGGGAACCCTCTTGCACTCTTGGTGGGAATGTAAATTGATGCAGTCATTATGGAGAACAGTATGGAGGTTCCTCAAAAAACTAAAAGTAGAACTACCATACAACCCAGCAATCCCCCTCCTGGGCATATACCCTGAGAAAACCATAATTCAAAAAGAGACATGTACCACAATGTTCACTGCAGCACTATTTACAATAGCCAGGACATGGAAGCAACCTAAGTGTCCATAGACAGAGGAATGGATAAAGAAGATGTGGCACATGGATGCAATGGAATATTCCCAAGCCATAAAAAGAAACGAAATTGAGTCATTTGTAGTGAGGTGGATGGACCTAGAGTCTGTCATACAAAGTGAGGTAAGTCAGGAGAAAAACAAATACCGTATGTTAACACATATATATGGAATCTAAGAAAAAAAAATGGTTCTGATGAACCTAGGGGCAGGACAGGGATAAAGACGCAGATGTAGAGAATGGACTGGAGGACACGGAGGGGAGGGGGAAGGGGAAGCTGGGACAAAGTGAGAGAATAGCACTGACATATATACACTACCAGATGCAAAACAGATAGCTAGTGGGAAGCAGCCGCATAGCACAAGGGAGATCAGCTTGGTGCTTTGCTACCAGCTAGAGGGGTGGGATAGGGAGGGTGGGAGGGAGGCTTAAGAGGGAGGGGATATGGGGATATATGTATATGTACAGCTGATTCACTTTGATATGCAGCAGAAACTAACACAACATTGCAAAGCAATTATACTCCAATAAAGATGTTTAAATAAATAAATAAATAATGAAAAAAAGTATTTGCTGCCTTAGTAAAAGTACAGTACTGATCTCTTATTTGAGCTTGGGAAAGGAGAATATAAACAGAATATTTACTGGACATCCAGACATATTTGAGCCC
>NW_006791108.1:760160-765975 GCF_000442215.2 Lipotes vexillifer | reverse complement strand
TTTCCCTAAGGGCTTAGGTGTGAGTTTTCTCTGTTGTCCTTTTCAGGACACTGATTCTTGGGTGGATATCTTACAAGCTTCAAGTGACCTTGGGTGCTTAGAAGTTCTCCACTCGTCCCTGGATTCCAACAAGGCAGCATTAGCATTTGAGTGACTGGAAAAGCGTTTGCAGCCTGTGTTTTAGGCCACATGTTTGTCATAGTGTGTATCTATCCCCCATCAGGTAATAGGTGCCCTGTCCCCTTCAGGTCCTTATTAGAGGGTTTGCTGTATCTTTTTTTTTTTTTTTTTTTTTTTGCGGTACGCGGGCCTCTCACTGTTGTGGCCCCTCCCGTTGCGGAGCACAGGCTCCGGATGCGCGGGCTCAGCGGCCATGGCTCACGGGCCCAGGCGCTCCGCAGCACGTGGGATCCTCCAGGACTGGGGCATGAACCCGTGTCCCCTGCATTGGCAGGCGGACTCTCAACCACTGCGCCACCAGGGAAGCCCGTTTGCTGTATCTTTGTAGGAGCTCCACTGACCTTTATTTTTTTTCCTCCTGGATTTGAAATACAGCTTCTCCCTGTTCCTACTGATTTCTGTTCCTAATTCCTGAGAAATCATGGAAGAGTTTCTTCCCTGGTGCAGTCTGCAACAGACATGCATACTTTCTATATTCCAAACAAATAGGGCTTTCTTCTGCCTTACAGAGCCCAGGTATTTTTTTCCTTGAATCTACCACACAAGAACTAAGGTCTTCCTGTTGCCATGTGGTCATATTTGTATCACATTTGTGACCATGCCACTCTCTGTTTCAGAAGAAAAAATAATTGTCATAGTCTTTAATGAGCACTCCATTCTTAGTATGGAGGGAAGCCACTTGTGCCCAAATGAGCGAAACCACTTACACCATTCCCTGGGATTCTGTCTTTTGAGAATTCAGTGTTTGGTTGGGGGGCTGAGTCACACCTGTATTTACTTTAATTCTACAGTTCCTAACTGGTGACACAAGGTCAGACATCGTTTTCTCATGGCAACTAGTAGTACCTTCCTCTCTTTCTTCGCCCAAATTAAGCTTCACTCACAGCAAAACTCATGGGTGTCCCTGCACTCTCTGATGAAAGTCTGTTTTCCTGAATAGTCTTCACTGTGAACTACTCTCAGCAAGTGCTCAACCCAGGTCTGTTTTTTCGAGTTATGCTCTGTAGTGCCTTGTCATGGGACACACTGCAAAGAGGTCTTTCATCTTTCTGCTAATGTGCGGTCAGAAAGAAACCTGGCCTTATGCATGTAGAAACCTCTCCACATTACCTGAGCTCTGACTCTTCAGACTTTGTCAGGCATTCTGTCGGGGTAGCATCTGAGGCTGGTGGTCTCACACTTATAATTCCTATGGCTGGAAGACTTTTCATTGATCTCTGTCGCTTTTCTGCCCCAGAAGCCTGCCAGTCCTCTAATATTTCAGTGGCGTGTCTAAACACAGTGCAGAATTCTCTTCTCCAGTTTCTGAAAGTGTTTCTGCAGTAGCACTGGACCAAGGGTTTCTGTCTTTGACTGATAACCAACCTCAGAGTAGATTCCCATTCTCATGGGAATCCTGTTTTAGCCGGCGAACGTGGAGGGTTTTAATTCATGCCTAGTATATTGCTAACGATCTTTTTTTAGTCTTCCAGAAAAGATTGATTTTTCTAAGAATTCATGTGCTCATTGTGGCTGGAATGGTTATCAGTTTCTTACCTGCTCTTTCACATAGGGAGTTGTGAGTCTCACCCACTCCAGTAATGGCACTTAATGCTCTGTAAGCCTGTCTTTTCATGCTGAACATCTCATCTCAGATGGAACATCCCACCATTTGATTTCAGAGGAGTTGCCATAGCTTCTTATCTGATTATGAATCAGTAGTTCAGGGTCATCATGAACCAGTCTAAACTGCCAAGCACCATGCATCCTAGCATTAGATAATCGTGGAGAAGAAATGTGCACTATTGACGATTGATTCAGTCCTAGGATGATTATTCAGTAAGAGATACAACTGGGCACTGTACCTTAGTTCAGAGAATTGATTTTTCAAAAAAAAAGCTAAGGTATACTCATAGTCTAAAGCTTAATTAGTTTAGGGAAGAAATGGAAAATGTTTATTTACCATACTTATTTTTTAATTGTCAAAAACAACCACAAATCCTTTAGTCATGAAGAAATAAAAATTGCTGTTAACAAACAAAGCCAGATGTGGATTTCTCCCTCATTATTGCTCAGCTATTATATTTTTGATCATTTTTACCTTTCACTTAAACCTATAAAATCACAAGATACAGATAATTTTATTTTTAAGTAGACCGAAATCTAACCTCAAATTTTCCACACTCAAACTTTAAAGAAAATGTAGGCATTTTAGCAAATTTGAATTTTGAGCAAATTCTTCCTAGAAGTCATTTACAGTCACATGAGGATGAGGCTTTTCAGCTGTCTTTTTATATATGTTTTTTTGGTTGTTTTTTTTTTTTTTTGGTTGTTTTTGTTTGTTTGTTTAGTTTTTTTTCATGTGGGCCATTTTTAAAGTCTTTATTGAATTTGTTACAATATTGCTTCTGTTGTTTTTTATGTTTTGGTTTTTTGGCCGTGAGGCATGTGGGATCTTAGCTCCCGGGACCAGGTATCGAACCCACATCCCCTGCGTTGGAAGGCGAAATCTTAACCACTGGACCGCCAGGGAAGTCCCGATATATGTTTTCTCTCTGAAAACAAGAGCACTTATTGATGCCCTTTTAAGAGATGTAATACTGAGGTCCTTTATAGTTTTAGTTTAACATTTTGGTAAAATGTTTACTCATTACATTTACATTACTCTTTCCATAATTTTTTTTTTGGTTTGTACAATATCATTTTCTTCAGTTTATTTTCAAGTATAATGATGAACTACATTAACCTTCCATCTGGCAAAGAGTGTTTCAGAAGCCAGTTAACTTAATTTTGTGATTAAAAAAAATTTAATCATATAATAAATTGTATTATATCATCTTATGAATTATAATATACTTTAAGAGTATTTTTTCTATAATTTCTACCTAACATTCTTTTCTGTATTACATTTTATTAACTCTAGGGAAGAAGAGCAAGTAACTTGGGGAAATAACATAAAATTAAAGCTACTAATTCCTAAGAAAATTAAATTTAATGTTGACATAATTGAGACTGAACATTCTGTGTATAAAGTATTCCACCATAAAGCGGTTGTAAACTTGATGGAAAAAAAAAAGACTTTGCTTTGCTATGGATTTTGCCATCCATCTTTTTTTTTTGGTAGGGGGAGGCAGTTGAAATTGAAATTTCAAGGCATCATTAATTTTCATAGCCAATGTAAAGTATGTTATCTGCGTTTGAAAGCATGAAATATTTTTTATAACTGCTTATAGGGATGTTGATTTGATCAGATAGCAAAAATTAAAATAATGATTTCTTTCCTATATAGTGTGATTTTTAATTTAACTATAGTTAATATTGTTAATAGAATCCAGTAATCAAATACAGGGTGTTTGGAACCTGATCTTACAGTAAGTGCTATAGTGCTAGGAGCTGAGAGATAGTGATCTTTAAATATGAGGTTATCAAGAGTGCATCTCATTTATTATTGGCACCTGCTACTTACTTAAGGTGTTATGATTGCTCATGGTGTGCTGAGATTACACGGAAGAAAACTGTTTCTGTGATTGTCCCTTTTTTTGTTGGCTCTGAATTATCTTCTCTTCTACATTCCATTTCTGCTATCATTTCTAATGGCTCTGCCTCACCACCACATCCTAAACTGTGATGTAGGGACCGTGATTACATCTAAATGTGTTCATACTAATGACCCTCCACTTCCAAATTTTAATACAGGGTTTAGAGAAGAATGGATAGATTTAGAAGCTTTTGAACATTGATGAAGGTGTCTTTGCACATTTGCATTAAAATACTAATGCATATTAATAAAACACAACTCTGCAGTAGTTTTCTTTTGTGACAGAACGGAACAAATATTAAATACTCTTTGGGTGGGAGACTGTTCAGAAAGAGAGCAGTTACTCGCTCACATGTTGAACTACGAAAGTCAAGAATATTTTAACTAGCACAATCCTCTGGGGTTCCTGCTTCTCAGGTCTCCCTTCTTATATAATTATGGAATATTCAAAAAGGTTTGCTTTTGTGATTGAGCTTATTATTAGTGTGCCTATTTTTATGTTATTTGGGATTGGGGGGAGGAAGGAGGAAATACACATTTAGTGAGAGCTATTCATTAGCCACCATTGAAGAAGAAATTGAACTTTAAAGAATCTATCAAAAATTCTCTGGTGAGCCTTTTATTACTATCTTGTCTTGAGCCCTTTTTTTAATGACATCTATTATCAGATTGAAATGGCGATTGAGACGCTGCAAAAGTCTGACGGTCTGTCCACTCACAGAAGCTCTCTTCTCAACAGCCATGTAAGTTGCCTCTTCTTCATGTAAACTAATCTCTTGCTTGTTCTGCATGTGTTGCTTGCTTCTAAATGCTTGTTTTTATTTATTTACTTATTTATTTTGCTTCTTAACCTTCCTTTCTCAGCCCCTTATGATCTCTGTATCACTTAATGGCAATTTTGCACAGTGAAATATCTAAAAATAGAGCCCCCAATATACTTCACTAGGTTTTTTTTACTGTTTTGGTACAGATATATTTCCAAGTTAATAACAAGCTACCAAATATTGGTAAAAAGTAACTGATGATTGAAATTTTTCTAGTGTGACATTTATTTACTGTGAAGCAAATGTTTATAATCTGCATCTTCGAGTCTGAGACAGAGAAATGGTCGTGTCTGTTTGTATGACCAGTAATATTCTTTGTAAGTGGAAAAAAGATTGTTAATGCCAAACCCAATGATAAACTGTTCGAAATGATTTATTTACCAGTAAGGCTATATAAAATGAGCAGGAAACAGCTACCTAGAGGAGCTCAGGTCCTAAGACCTAAAGAAAAATGAATCTGGGCCAAAAGAAGAAGTGAGATTCTAGATAAGCCTTAAACTGCCAATAATTCAGATAAAACAGGATTATTGTTACTATTTTTTAAAGCTTTTAACTGTTATCAGATGCAGCATCACTACAACACCGGTGAGTGTAAGAAGAATGATGACAATTTGTGAAACTACAAACATTTTCATCAGATGTTCAAATTTTGGGGACTCAATGAAAATGTTGATTAAAAATTATTTTGTTATCATGATTTCTGAATATATGGGAAAAAGTAAATAGACCTATTATTTAAATCTGTCTAGACAGTTCTTCTGCTAAATTAATGTCAGTAACAATATAGTAAGAATTAGAGTTTTCCCTCCCAGCTGACAGTGTATTCTTAAATTTGGAGATAAAATTATTATTTTTAATTCTTCCCCATATTTTGTGACTGAAAAGTCCAAAATTGGATCACCCAAGTGAAATAAAATATCATTATTTTTTTCAATAAACCTGAAACATTTAGCTCATAGAAAATGTTTCACTGTGCTTTTTAAATATTTGAATTTTCAAACATTTAAATTTTATATTCCAACATAACACAAAATACTTCCTTATGTTCTTACACATTTATTTTTAGATGAAGTGGTTTGTTTCTTTTTCAAAGGGAAGTATATCATGACAAATAAAAACAAGTTAACCTACTTGGAGAATGACTACAATTTTGGTGAAAATTATAGATTCTAAATTATAAAACAATATATACCTTGGCCCTTCTTTTGAAAGCTTAAGGAATATGATTTTTCCCCTTTCTGAAAGTTTGTATGCAGTACATCACTCTTTTATATGTTTCATAGGTATATTCCTG
>NW_006791108.1:742372-760088 GCF_000442215.2 Lipotes vexillifer | reverse complement strand
TTCCTGCTGTGCTAGCATGAGTCTGTGGTTGTGTGTAGAGGCCGATTTACTCTATACTTTTAGGATATATGTTTTGGGGAGGGGGTGAGGACCATCTGGTGTTTTGTTTTGAAAATGGCAAGGGAAAATGTTGTTCATTTTTAGTTGAAAATGTGCAGGGATATAAGAAAAAGAATCCTGAAATTTCCAGTTACCTTTTTTGAACTTTCAGACTTCTATGAAGTTGTGCTTTGATATTCAATTCACATCTCTTTGTCATTTGAGATATATACTTTAGTAAAATATGTGATATGTTTAATTTTAACTTGAGTTACGCATCTTAATTAGTATTTTTATGAACAATAATGTGGATATAAGAACATTTTTGTATATTTTTATTTCTTGGTTTTTTGAAACTTTTCAAATATGTTTTTTTTCATTGTTATTCTCTTGTAAAATTCATGAAGTAATATTTAATGTTAATGAATGTGTGAATTAAGCTGCATAAACAACAGATACATGTTTGTTACTCTATGGCTTTGTACTTTTTATTTACATAGCATGGCAACTCTTCCATACTGTTTATAACTGCCAGAGGCATTTCAGTATATAGAGAGTGGGCATAAATGTTGCTAATGTAGTGATAATCTTTCTCTAAATATCCTGATTCACTTTTATTACACCTCTGAGGTACAGTTAAGTTTATTTAAAAACAACACATTTATAGTCAAGTCTCTGGAAATACAAAGGATTCTACAGATGGTTATAAACAGTGGAGAAGGGATCAGTGTTTTCTGCTGACCAGTCAGGTTTTGTTTCCACCTGAACCCATTAGAAGATCATGCTGTCTTTCTGTCCTTGGAAAATTAGCGGTGCTCCTAATTTTTGTTAGATTTATCCAAACAACTGGCATAAGCTACTACATGCATTCCAGTTGATAATCACCTGCTAAGGGTATTTTAAATTCTGTTAAAACCTAATTGATGATTTTCAGCTGTGTAGAAGAATTTTAGTGGCGAGGGTTTCTTTTAATTTAAATATGGCTAACAACTTAAATGTTAATAAGCTGTAAGTTATCTTTATCCCTTCCTATATAGCACATAATATAGAATCATTTGAGGTTTGTGGGATTCTTTGAAGTGGACATAAATTCAACCTTATGATAATAGTTCCCTGACATCAGTTTCTACAAAGGATCAATTTCATTAGGCAAAATTTAGGAGAAATTATCAATAATTTGTGTCCCGTACTTACTAGTTTCCGAAGAGGGATCTTAGTCATGATTTTTGAGCTGAAAGTCTGTTGTCATTCTATTTTGCAATGTGGAATAGATGGATTTTCTATTTTCTCTTTATATATTTGATTATTCACAATAATTTGGAAAATTCTTATTAGGATAAAATCAAATAAATAATCCCCTGTTGGTATAATCCAACTTGATTTCTTTGTTTTTCACCTCTCTTTCTACACATTAGAAGATTTAGTGAGGTATTAAATTTTATATCCCTTTTTCAACATATTCTTAAGAGTATTTTGTAGTGCTGCTCTATTTTTAGCATCCAGGTCAAAATGCATGTATAACTTGCCTATTTCATACCCAACATAGTGCCTCATCTGTGACTGAGTACAGTTACACTGAGTGCCATGTTCCCTTCTATTAACGTTATTAACATAATGGCACTTATTCCAGTAGTAGCATTATATAGGCAGACAGTAAATATTTATTGACAAGTGAAAATTCCAAGACAGTAAGGATTTTATGTTTTATCCACTGATGCACCCCTGGTGCCTAGAACAGTGCCAGGTACATAGTGGGTGCTCACTAAATATTTGCTAAGTGAATAAATGTAAGAGACAAGTAATAGAAGGGAACAGACCTTATTTTGCCTTCTGTATTCTAAGTACCTTTCCCAATCATGTGTGCATTTATGTGGGGGCTCACACGTGCATTCTTTCTTACCAAGTATGCTTCAATTAGGTGTATGTGTGAGCATTGTTGATAAGACAGTGTTCTCCCTGCACACCATTTGAGTGAAAGAATGTATGGCTGAGCTATCATTTCCCCGTGTACAACCTTTAGTTTTTTTAATTTAAATATTTTTATTTCTAAATTTTTTGGCATGTGAAGATGTTACGGGTAAATTATGTGTAGTCTGCCTAAATCAAATTAGAATATCTTAATTTTCTTCATTGCAGACTTAAGTTTATTTTATACTTCTTCTCAGTTGTAAATAATATAAATTGGCATTTAATGGTTATATTGTATCAAATTTGGGATATTTTAGATTATAAATTTAAATACAGAAGCATTCTTAAATTAATTGTTCCCAAATTTCACGTAATGTTTTTCAGCTTGTGCATTTTAAAATTCCATTTAAAGTATATAAAAAGCTTTAGGCATTTATTTTATATACCTTTTACTATCTAGCAAATAATCATTTCATGATTTTTGCTGGTTTTGGCTACTGAAATATATTCAGCTCAAAGCAAAACCTTGTTTTATGCTTACTTTCTCTTGACTTGGCTGTGCTGTAAATATAAGTTTACAGATGGAAATAAGACCTGTCAAAATGCATATCATTAGTGAACTGAACTTAAAATGAATCCTAATGGATAATAATCCATCTGGGGAAAAATGCCAAATGTTACATTTAGATGTTAATTGGGGAATGCAATAATGTATATTTTTTTAATTTGTCAATCAGTATTTCCCTTTGGGACAAATAGGAACTGTTCATCTTCCTTAATCTACCCTGATTAATATAGATTAAATGCAAAGGTTGAAAGATGCAATTATCTTGGTTTCTACTCTTACATGAATTTACATTAGTTCATTAGTAGAATAATCAGGTTTTAAATATAAAGGTTAAAAGTTCCTATGGTATTTCATGGGCTTTTAAAATCATAAATATAAACAAATATTTTATAAGACATCTTACAAAAGAGTAAAAGAAATAGCAATACTTATTTCTAAATTACTAAATGTTAGGGGTATTGAATTAGTGTCCAAATACATTTTATAAAAGAGGAAATCCAAGGAAACAATATATCTTACAATAGGCATGAACTTCCCTGGGGCAGCACATGGAGTGTATACCTTCAGGTTACACTTAACTGCCAAGTTTCTCTTATAATAAAAATTAATCCTTTCTTATACTATGTTTTAGACTCAAAGATCTGACAGAATTTTATCACCGTGTCAAAACTCAAAGGTTAAATACTGGCATGTAGAATGCAGATTAATCCCCAGCTAAATCTCAAAATCTTATCTGGTAGCTCCTAGACTAATTTCCACTTACACAGTCAATTTCTGGGAGCACTACTCCTGGGTGTGCAGTTGTTGGCAGGCTTCCTAGCTGGAGCAGTCATGGCTGCAGCAGAGCCACCTCCATCCTTCAGGGCTTTTACCTCCGCTTGACCTCCTGCCCTTCCCAAGTGATCTCCAGGCTTCTGGGAAGGAATAAGAGTTCCTCCTCCTGCAAGCAAAGGACAGGGAACAAAGTGTCGCTTTGCTACTGTAAAAGTGATAGTCACTAGAATACCTGCATACCCACTCTTGTGGACTTTTTCAAACCAACTAATGATTTTATATATATATATATATATATATATTTATATTTATATTTATATATATTTATATATACACATGTGTATGTAAATATGTATACACATATGTGTGTGTGTGTGCACACACAGACACACAAATACATATTACAGATAAACTCAGATTTTTAAAAACTGGATTAGAAATGAAGAAAAATCTTTAAGAATGTAAAATTATGTAAGAAGAACAATCAGTTTGCGAAAGAGCCAGTCCAGATTCTGTGACTTGCTTAGCCACTTTGGAGGACCATGTGGCCAATCCAATAAAACCTTCGTTTTCTCCAGGTTATTCACTGGGGGCTTGAGTAATTTTATTCAGGTGTATGAGTATTATTATGAGTAATATTATTCAGGCTTATGAGTATTTTATTTTTTTTATTTTATTATTTTTATTTTATTATTATTATTTTTTTTTTTTGCGGTACGCGGGCCTGTCACTGTTGTGGCCTCTCCCGCTGTGGAGCAGAGGCTCCGGACGCGCAGGCTCAGCGGCCATGGCTCACGGGCCCAGCCGCCCCGTGGCATGTGGGATCTTCCCGGACCGGGGCACGAACCCGCGTCCCCTGCATCGGCAGGCGGACGGACTCTCAACCACTGCGCCACCAGGGAAGCCCTGGATCATGAGATATTAATAAACTCTCATTTTTAGATATTTGTCTTTACTTTTAAGTAATTAAATATTGCAAGGTAAACGCTTAAGGCAGTTTACAGAAATTTTTAAGTTGTATCTGATTAATTAAACAAATTATTTTCATTTGATTTATATCTTATTTAAAGTATTTTACATCAGATCTATTTTATTATTTGTATACTTTTGGTTATAAAGTTCACATTATGAAATTGATTATTTTTCCATTTCTGAAAAAAAAGCCCTTTAAATTAAAGTTTCCTATATAGATATATGTTCTGTTCATTAGCAAAGGAAGAAATATTTGATTTTTTATTGATTTTTATTTTTTGTTAAGAAATATACCATTTTGGCTTTGACAATATGCCTTATTATTTGAGGATACATAGACATACATACAAACATATCTGTGACATTTTTAACTTACTGACATTGTTCGATGCTTGTGGATGTGGGCATTTCATTAGTTCAGTTGCAAAATATTACCGTTTTTCAAAAAATACTTATAGTTTTTATATGCTTGCCCATTTTATGGTGTTTTTAAAAAATATTCCTTGATCTCAAGGGATTAAATTCCTCATAGAATATTCCTTTCTATATTCTGTATTTCAATATTCTTTATTTCTATATTCTTTATATATTTAGAATACCAATGGAAGGCTCTATCTAGTTTATGTACACAAAACAAGAGCCATCATTTGTGTGCAGTATGGTTCACTAGAGCTGTCCTAACACCATTCAAATGAGGAAACAATGCTTTCAGATCCCAATCATCTTACTGAGGCACGTGGATAAAATATGTGAGGCAGGTTTGCTTTGCCACATTTTATGTGTCGTCTCTGTCAGTTGTTTCATAATCAACAAAGTCTTAAAATTTCAAAAGGAACACTAGAGACTTACTGACCCACTGTTGTAGGCAGAATACTAGTCTGAGCCTTTATAGGATTTTCCAATCAGTTTACCACCTCTCTTTACACTAAATGAATATGTATATGTGAACTCATTCTATGTGTCATGTAGAGTACTCAGAAATCATGTGTGAATGCCTCTGGAAAACTTGTTTACTGACAGTAAGGTTACAGATGATTCATATGAAAAGAATTTTTTTTGACCTGTAAATTTTTTGGCCATTATAAAAATGAATGTTTATTTTGTGTAATCTTTTAAAAATTTCATAGGGGAGCGTTGTGTATGTTCAGAGGCAATAGGTATATTTAAATGTATTCATATGCATATGTGGTTCATAGAGAACCTAAAGGCTTCCTGACCAGAACATTAATTTTATTTTTATTTTTAAAACTACTCTGCTCTGTCTTATAGGCTTGGTGGCCATATTTTCTAAGCCAACATCAAGTATAGGTTTAATGACATGTTTAATTACATAAATATCATGTAGGAATATTTGAAATTAAAATTGTTCTGGAAAATTCAGCTGTCATGGTTAAAGAAAATAATTCTGACAGTATTTTTAGTGGATTTTCTTATTAAGAGTCTGAAAGTGTAGGTTCTAAGCTTGATCACAAATCTTAAAATATGTAAGCAAAATGGAGAAATGCTTTAGTTTGAGTGTTCTTATTATCATTTTTAGTATGTGACTATAAATTCCTGGAGGACAGGAGTGAGGTCACATTCATTTTTACATCCATAGGAGCCTAGCACATTGCCTGACTGATAGTTGATGCTCAGTAAAGGAATTGTTTTCCTTCCATAACTTATATTTAACTTGAATTGCATGTAGAATATCACCTTTTTATCACACCTTCTATATATGGCATGGAAATTTGGTTGAGACAAGTAATGTGACATATATGCTGCTTTTGTAGAAATAATAACTGGTATGCAAATAATCAGGAAAGTGTGCTGGAAACC
The DNA here is from genome assembly GCF_000442215.2 of Lipotes vexillifer. Classification (NCBI taxonomy): domain Eukaryota; kingdom Metazoa; phylum Chordata; class Mammalia; order Artiodactyla; family Lipotidae; genus Lipotes; species Lipotes vexillifer. The sequence goes on along the minus strand of NW_006791108.1, from coordinate 754,009 downwards.
AGATCAAGCACTGAGACAGTGTATGTATGGCCTTAAGAAAGTCATTTAAACCTATTTCAGTTCTCCTTTTATAAATAAATAATGAACAGATTGATAATTTGATTTTTCTAATGTTGAAACTCAGTACTATATACAGAAATTAGATTTTTCTAAAAATTTCCTGCACATTATGTACTTTACAGATTATTTTTTAAAAATTCAGACGGAACAACATAAAACTTTAAAATGTGAACTATAGATTGAGAAAACATTGCTTTACCAACTACCATTGTAGTATGTCTTCCAAAATTATGAAAAAACATAGCTTTGAGGTAGAAAAACTCAAATGATTGTAGTAAATTATTCCTTTTCATTACATGTATTTTTTTAAACCTGTCTCTAGGGAGTTTCTTTCTTTCTGGGGAAGAAAAGACTGAAATTTTTCCTTACTGTTTGTAGAATTTGTCCCAGTGGATAATACCGTTATTGTATTATCTTTTATAAGTAAATTGGATAAATAAATTAGAGTTCTATAAAAATGAATAGAACCTTAGTGTAAATAATTATACAAGGCAGCCTGCTGTTCATGTGTTGTAACAAACCAACAGTAAAGACATATTATGTGCCACGCTGCCAGGCTTGGTAACATGTTTTTTTTCTATACAATTATAAATTATATTTATAACCAGTTAATGGGATTATTTGAGGTCCTTGAAGAGGTATTTGTCTCCAAAATAGCAATCAATACAAGGAAAATTAGTATGTCTTTATATGTGCTTGAATGTTTGAAGGAATGGACATGGTCTGAGGTCAATAAATGACGGTCAGCTATTTACACTTCTGAGAGTTTTCAAAGTCAGATTACACAGTCCTCTGAATTCCAACAGTTTACCTATTACATGGCTTGAGGAAGATCTTCTAAGTGTTTCTGTGTATTACAGTTTCAGTGTCTTAGAGACATTTTGGTGAATGATTTAGTTTCTCTGTGTTTACCCCGTCTTGTTTATACTAGCTCCAGTGGCTGTTGGACAATTACGAGACAGCAGAAGGAGTGAGCCTTCCCAGAAGCACTCTTTACAACCACTACCTACGACACTGTCAGGAACACAAACTGGACCCAGTCAATGCTGCTTCTTTTGGAAAACTTATAAGGTCAATTTTTATGGGGCTACGAACCAGGAGATTGGGAACCAGGTTAGTACTAGAAATAATATCATAAACTAATCTCTCTTTTTTAAGCTATAGCTTTAAACAATATAGTTCAGCATATTGTTTGGGCAAAAGTACTTGATTACAGATAACATATAAAGAAAAACTAAAGAATTAGCTCAGTGTATAAAATCCCCCAGGAAAAGGAAAGGTCATTATTCACTGAAAACTGCCATTCCAGTATGATGCATTGTCCTACTAAACATCAACAGAGTAAACAAAGCTTTGAGAAAAACTGATTCTCAAATCACATAGAAATGAGCAGACCAAGCTATTAATGGAAGATTTATATATGATACTTTAAAAATTAGTATATATCACTGTCTTCTCTTTTGAAGAATAACCGTACTAAAGATGATGAATAAAGTGACAAAGTTAAGTGGAAAACTGTATCTCTTGACTTGCAAAATTACATTGAAATGTCTTTATAAAAAACTCCTCTTTTTGAATAGAGTAAAAATTAAAGCTGAGTTTTTCCATTTCATTTCTGGAGACCAATTAAAAATAATTTAGTGGGGCTTCCCTGGTGGCGCAGTGGTTGAGAGTCCGCCTGCCGATGCAGGGGACACGGGTTCGTGCCCCGGTCCGGGAGGATCCCACATGCCGCAGAGCGGCTGGGCCCGTGAGCCATGGCCGCTGAGCCTGCGCATCCGGAGCCTGTGCTCCGCAACAGGAGAGGCCACGACAGTGAGAGGCCCGCGTACCAAAAAAAGAACAAAGAGACAGAAAAAATAATAATAATAATAATTTAGTGAACTTGCAGATTTGAGGTGTTTGAAGCTCTCAGTTAATGACCTGGTCCTTTTTAACTTCTTTTTGGCCTTTTTTAAACTCTTGATTGTGAAGCCATGCATCTGTGGAAGTAAAAATACAGTATAGTTCCATTGCAGAGAAGCCAGTAATATGAAGAAGACTTACTTTCTCTGTTCCCTTCCTTTGTAAATAGATATGAGTGTTTTTACTAATCAAAATATGCTGAAAATAATACTTAGAACTATAGAGCTTCATTTTTGCCTTTCTATAATTTTTACAAGTTATCATAACAAATATTTTGAATAGCTGAGCAGAATGATATGGATGTTTTTGATTTCCTGAATCTTATAAAATCCATATTTAGAAGTATAAAAATAAAGATCCTATACTGTATGTGACAGATGATATACCTTTAATGAGTTATAAGTCACAGCCTCATAGTATTCTAGTAAAGCTTTTTAAATATTCTTAATAAAATAAACAGAGCCTCAGTAATTGACTTCACTATAAATTTATACAAAAAAAAAGGAGTGTGGCCGTTTTATGATATTTACAAGGTCTGTGTGTAGTCAAAGTGTGAATTATTCCTTTCTGTTGCATTTTAAGTGATTGTACAGCTTTCAGATTGCTGGAGGTTCGGTTCTCTCATAAATGTATTTTCTTCTATCTGTACTTCGAAGGATAGTATATTTTAAACTGAAGAATATGATTGTTTATTTGGAGTAAAGGAACTAGCTTCCAGTTCCTTGAAAAAACCTTCTTGTGTCGCTAGTATTTTTTTCCCCAGAACCAGGAAAATCATTATTTGGGGACCTAACCTACTATATCCTAGCTGATGGCTCAGTACTTATGCATACTGTGCCAATATTTTGAATCTCTAGGCTTTATTCAGCATTGTAATAGCTGTATTGTTGTGCCTGTTTTGTTACTGAAAGGGATTTCAATGGATCCTATTTTGAGGCTCCATTCAAACCTTGAAACACATCTTTAAAATAGAAAGGGACAAAACTGGGGTTGTTTGGGTTTGTGAATGAGTAGAATCCATACTCTATGCTCTACAAGTACATATTGCAATATTGCAGCTTTTTCTTTCTGATGTTCTTTACTTCCCCCTCTCACTATGTACCAATTGTGTATCCTGTTCCTTTTAAAATTGTATGTAGTCTTTGTAGTTAGAGATGGAAAACAAAGCCTAGAAGAATAAGGAGAAAAGAAATCGTAGGGAGAAAGTTTTAACAAATGCTGTGTTATGAAGCTAGCAGAACTCTAATGTAGAAAAACTGACAATGATAGGGGTGAAGTGCCAGAGGTACTTTCTACCATGGAAACTGTTTTAGCATTCATTCTACTCCTCACCCAGGGAACAGAAAGAAAATCAGTATAAATCATGAGGCAAACCAACTCAGATTTTTTTTTTTAAGTAAACCATATGTGAACTGTTATTTATCCATCAATAAGATTATCTGGTGAATTCATTAAATCCAGAAGCAGACTTTTGCTCAAGTTTCTGGAGCTAAGTAAAAGATAAGTAATAACGCCATGTTTCTAAACAAACGTAAATCAAAAGGTAGCTTTTGTTACATCCCATCTCCAAATTAAGTTTAAACAAAGAAGACCATGGAACATACTGATTTCCCCCAACCATCTTCAGTGGAATAGAAAGAACCGCCTCTCCTCCAACCCATCCAAGATTCCAATTTATAGGAAACTGGAGAGAAACTAGGTACTTCGTGTATTTTGGCGTCTCACAAGAGAGATGTGATTTTACTTTGTATCTTTGTCATTGGCTACTCCCTCCTGTTCTCCAGTTTGTATGGGAACAGTTTCTGGTATTTTTGTTTGTTTGTTTTTTGCTGTATTCTACAGTGGATCTTGGGGGCAAGATCTAATGTCTGCAAGTGGCAGGCATTAAGTTTTCATACTGGTTTATTTTGCTGAAACTATGTAGGTATTCAAATGCCCTATGTTTTTTTTTTTTTTTTTTTTTTTTTTTTCTTGCGTTATGCGGGCCTCTCATTGTTGTGGCCTCTCCCATTTGCGGAGCACAGGCTCCGGACGCGCAGGCTCAGCGGCCATGGCTCACGGGCCCCGCCGCTCCGCGGCATGTGGGATCTTCCCGAAGCGGGGCACGAACCCGCGTCTCCTGCATCGGCAGGCGGACTCTCAAGCACTGCGCCACCAGGGAAGCCCTCAAATGCCCTATGTTTTTTAAACTAGCAATATTATTTATATAATAGATTTTAATGTCTTTTCAAATATATAGGATTCATCTAATGTGTGTTCTTCAATCTTGGAAGTAAAATTCTGTTTTATTTTTATATAAAATATTGAATCCACACTCCACTTGCATTTCTTCTTGTAAATGAAAGAAAAAGTTGGAAAGAACACTGATGTCTTGCTATATATAGACTTGAGAAAAACTACTATTTTCTCTTTGCAAAAATTTACATGTTTAAAATGTTATTTTTGCAAGAATTTGCAAATTTCATTCAGAGTAAAACTTTGTCATTTCTAATAACAAATATGGTCTTTCTCATGAACATGAGGAAGTTGTGACATTTTTTATCTAGGTGGAAATTTGCCATTTTCACAGAGAAATTTCCCCATGTCTGTTGTGACACATCTTATTCAGCTTGAAAAACTGATATGAATCCACAAAAACAGAGACTAATAAAATATGCTTTGAAAATCAATAGATTAAATGCCTGCTTCTTTTTTACGTTTCAAAATATTAAATAATAGACTTCACAACATCTTGTATCAGTGAAGTTATCTTAATCATCCCTGCAGTAGTAGAACTAGAAAAATACAGGACTTCTCCAAGACAGTAGAATTAAGATTTTTTTCTCTTTGTTCTGCATAACCATTTGATAATAAATTCCTAGTTAGTGTGCAACCCTTTATCCTGTTAATGAATATCCTGTTAATCTAATCTTCCAAATTATAGTTAAAATATAAAGTTAAAAATAAAATGTAACTTAAATCGAGCAAATGGATTCCTACTAATATTTAAGCAAAAGTTTATAAGGAAAGATTTTTCTTAGGGCCTTGAATTGATTGATTCAGAATCTTATTTTGATTCTTCAAATGTAGCCACCATAAAAATATAGAGGCGTCCAGAACAGGTAAATCATAAATATCTAACATTAATATTTTGCCTTTATCTAATTTTTCCAAATATGAAATTAAATGGACATCCTGTATTTTTAATATTGACTTGACTGACTTTTTGTGTCTTTGTTTATTGTTCTTTTATGAAGAGGAAACTCCAAGTACCATTACTATGGGATTCGTGTCAAGCCAGATTCCCCTCTTAATCGTCTGCAAGAAGACATGCAGTATATGGCTATGAGACAACAACCCATGCAACAGAAACAAAGGTAGACTCTGGAATTATCATTGACATGTCAAAGCTATGTATTTCTTTAGATGTTCTATCTCCTTTGTTCTGAACAAGCAGAACAAATACTTAAGTGTGCAATAATGTCGCTATTGTTGATGTGCTTTCACTACAGACAGTTCTCAAATATGATTTAGAATTTCATTCTATTTTCCAAATCTTTTGAAATTACTTATCAGACAGCGTGTTTGTCGCCTTTAAGTAAATGTGACATCCCAAACTATTCAGATAAGGAAACTAAACACAAAGTGTAAGGAGCATCTGGAGAAACTTGTCAGTATTCATGAGCTTCTTACTTGTTAATCTGCATATCCTGCAGGTCATTCTTTTCGACAGTGTAAATTCTTGCAGAATGTTTGGGACATCTTACATTTTCTTTGACTCCAACTTTCCTAGATGTATAATTGTAGATATTAGAGCTGTAAGAGATCTTAAGCATTCATGAATGGATGGATGGATGGATGGATGGATGGATGGATGGATGAATAGAATCATAGATCTTAGAATTGAAAAATACGTCGGTCTAGTCTGGCCCCTCAGCCTTGTGGCAGTCAAAGCATGAAGACCCCTATTTTTTCAGATAAATCCTAGAGAGGTTAAATGATTTGTACAAGCCCATAATGCTGCTACATAGCCAAGGGCCTTCTGTCTCATGTGACTTATATCACAGTTTGGAGTAAAGTGAAAAATCTTTCCCTCTTTACCAGTATAGCTCAACCATGACAGTAGCTACAGTTTTTCTTTTCAATTGAACATGCAAAATTAGGTAGGAGAAAGGAGGACTGCACCTGGTGCAGCTGGCCTAATCCATTGATCAGCCTCCCTAAGCCATTGATCTGGGATGGTGAGTCACCGTGGTGAGATCTCCTCCGCATCATACCAGCTTAATCAGAAGCCTTAGTTCCAAGTAGCTGCTGGAAGAAAAAGTATATCACGCAGTAGTCCTTTATCTATTTAGTCAGCAAGCACCAATCGAGTCTCTACCATGTGCTAGGCCCTGTGTGCAGAGATAAGACACAGTCCTTACCTTTGAGGAGTTAAGAAATTAGATGAGAAGGCACATGGGAATTTTTTTTTTAAGTAATGCAGCCTAAGGAATGCTAAAACAAAGCTTTGGTCAAGGAACTGTTGGAGTGCGTTGCTGAACTATTTCAGCAAAGTCTGGGAGAGGGAGGATTGGGAAGTTTCACAGAGAAAGTGCTGTCTGAGTAGGGAATTAGAGGGATCAGAAAAAGAGAGGAACATTCAGGCAGAGGGAATGTAAACAAAATCACCACCGAGAGGTAAAGTCCACGACGTCTTTGGTGAATGCACTCTGATCTGGTGAGGTTGATATTGCAGGAGAGGAATTGAGAAGAAGATTGGGTACTTTAATGGGAGATGAGATTTTAAAAGTAGTTCGGATCATAGATGGAGGGATTGGGTTGTATATGAAGCCAATGAGTTTGTTCTTTGTGCTTAGATACTGTGCAAGTCTTCAAAGACTTGCTTCCAAGCAAAACAATGACACTTTCACATTTTTTCTAGAGAGATTACTTTTTGATTTGGGGCAAGACATACTTAGTGGGAAGAGACTGGAAATAAAGACACTTGTTAAGTGGCTTTAACACAGTCATAATTTCTAGTGAGAGTATTCAAGACTGAAGAGTCAGTTCAAGATTGGCTATTATATAAATTATTATGTTTTCTCAAACTTATTTTTTAAATTGCTGATTCCTGTTTTTCGAGGTGTAGTCAGTGAAATATACTAAGAAGGGCTCTGGGGAAAAAAAGCCATAAAACAGTCCCTTGTATAGTTGGAGACAGAGTTTGTGTGAATTGGAATAAACTGTTGTTGTCATGAGTTACCATTGTTGTTTCCACCTGTTAGTGACAATACCATAGCTTTTACTTTCTGGTGTGGTCTCTGCGCTCATGCATAGCAGTACTACACATTGGAGATGTTGGTGCAATAAAGAAAAAAAAGATTAATTCAAAAATAATATATACTCAAACTTAAATATGAACAATACCTTGGTAAATTGCACTCAAGACAGCTGAAACTTACTTCGTCCAGTGATTTCACTGCAGAGAATCCTAGCAAGTTTTCATGGAAATGGAAACCTTCAAGAGACATTCTTTATACAAAGCCTGGGTTAGGTAAGCAAGACCAAGGAATTACAAAGGTCTCCTTATGAAACAAATTTCAGAGCTATAAAAATTGATGAGCCATGAAAACCCTGCACTATAAGTATAGTAATTATTGCTTTTAGAATTAGACATAATATGGTTGTATTTAAAAAGTGATATAAAATTCTCAGTAATATTCATAAATTGTACTGACTTTAGTTTCTTATAGTATTTGCTTTCTTATGAAATAAGAATGTTAGAGAACCAAAGTACTGAAACTTCCTTTAATTTGTTGTTGTTGTTTTTTAATGGTACAATTTTGGATTACGGACAGTTGCTCTTGGAATGGTGTCTTGGATAACTGCTTGCATTGTTAGTGTTATCAACTTCACCAACCCCTCACTGGGATTAGGACAGAGGGAGGTTTCTGTTGTCTCTTTGAAGGATTATATCACTGGCAACATTGATAGGCCTTAAGTGAAGCCAGTTACCACATTTAGAGGAAACACTTGGACAGGAGAGGAAAAGTGTCTCTTCCTGAGTCTGGATTCAAGGGTTAAGAGTATTTGTTGAAAACAATGAAAAAGGGACTGATTGTACTGTTTGTTTTATGGCTTATAAAATAAGGTGATTCCAAAACTCAAATGATTCTACTGAATATATTAAATTTCACATAAGAAGAGCCTGCCATTCTCCTGTTAAAGTACAAGTGACATTTGAAAGGTTTAAAATATTTTATACTAGTATTTAATATTTTGGAATATTCAAATTGTTTAAATGCCTCAAGGTTTTTTGTATACATCTATATGTGCACATCTTCCATAGTATAAATGTACATGCTTCACCTGTTCCTATAGTAAGAAAATTCAATTATATGCAGTGATTATTTTATCAAATAAAAATTTATACATTTTTTCTGATAAGTTTGGAATCATTATAGTTGTAGCATTAATGATGGTTATTGTTTTGCATAGCTTTATAATTTTTAGAGCTCCTTTACATACGATATCTCATTTGAAGCTTTGATAGGGTAGTAGAGGAAATTTCCCCTTATCTACAAATCAGATTCCCAGCAACACCACCATATGGGAACATAACCATGAGTCTGGAAATAAATGGAAACAGCTTCTGACTGTAAAACAGATGTCACAGAGCCCTTAGTTTAGCTTAATTGAAAAGATGAAGCCATCCTCAAGTCATTTACCTAAAATAAAGGAGCAGATTAGAGCCCACTTGATTCATAGGCAATCATGAGATATAACAGCTGGCAAGAGGAAATATAAGTAGACAAGGGTCTTCGATTCACTTTTGGGTTACTCAGCTCAGCAGTCTGTACACATTCAGTGGAAGGACACATAGACCTAGGCATTCCAGTAGGCCCTTTAAGTATCACTATAGTGGCTAAAATCTAGTCTAACACAGTGTAATAACTATTTGGCATGTTGATGACCTTATAGGTAATTAAGAAGAGGTTAACTACCCTGGTTAAGGAAACAGGAGAATGTGTAATAGTTGGTTTCTTTTAATACCTTCTGTTGAAAATATTTCATGTGAAAATAACTTCTGCACTTAAATGAGGTAGTCTTCAGTTTTCAAGGAAATTCACTTATGGACTAATTTGCTTACCCTAATTTAGACAACAAATAAATTAGGTTATTATAGAGCAAACAGGAGATGAGTAATTTTCAGCTGTACAAACGAAGTAAAAATGTTTGCAGCAGTTTATTTCTAATATTTAAAAGAAGCACTCAGAGAGTGTTGGCACATGTATGTCAGCTATTCTTCCAAATCCTAGTAGCAAAAGTGGTGGAATAGAGCCAAGTGTGTTTGACAATGTGCTTGGCTGTGTTTGATCCCAGTAGCCATTCTCAAAGTATTAAACTGCATATATCATTCCTTCAGCAAATACATAACAATCAATGGTTGCATATAGAATACGTCCATCACAACTAAAAGAGACTTCACAGAATCATAGAAGTTAGAGCTGGAAGGGGGAGGTCACCTAGCGCACCTCATCCTCTTGATGAGAAAACCGAAGTCCATAAAGGATAGATAATGTATCCACGATAATGTAGAAACCAGGACAAGAAACCAGTCCTCTTGTCTTTGTTCTTATAAGAATTCCGTCCTTGAAGACGTAATATAACCCAAAGAGAAACGTGCACATGTAATAAAATTTAAGGGGAAAATCACACTTGAGTATGTCCTAAATAAGTGAGGAAACATGCCACTTTCTGCCTCTGTGAATGGTCTTTTCATAGGAATTGGATTCTGTGAAAGAAGAAACCTTTGTGGCACTGAGGAGAGGAAAATAGAGGCCAATTGGAAAGATGGGACAGCAAGGCTAGTTGGCTGTAGACAGATGTGAGAGCATCCGTGTTCCTAAGGAGTGAGGGCAAGAACCTTTGTCATTTGAAGACCTTTCTTAATATAGTTTCATAGATTAGTGGAATGAACCTTATATTTAAAGGTGGGAAATAGGGATTTGAATACAGGCTGCTTTGGCACTTCAGTGTGTGTGACTGAACTTCACTGAACCGCAGTTTCTTCATCTGCAAAATGGAAATAATAATAAGACTACCTCAAAGATTTTTTTGAAGTTAAAGTGGAAAAAAGTATATAAAGGGCTTTATAACTGGAAATATCCAAGTGATAGGATAAAATAATAATTATTATCATTATTATACTATATACACTAGAGAAAATATTTCTTTAGAAAATATTTATTTAAGAATAAGGCTGGGGGCTTCCCTGGTGGCGCAGTGGTTGAGAGTCCGCCTGCCGATGCAGGGGACACGGGTTCGTGCCCTGGTCCGGGAAGATCCCACATGCCGCGGAGCGGCTGGGCCCGTGAGCCATGACCGCTGAGCCTGCACGTCCGGAGCCTGTGCTCCGCAACGGGAGAGGCCACAGCAGTGAGAGGCCCGCGTACCGCTAAAGAAAAACAACAACAACAACAACAACAAAGAATAAGGCTGTTTTGGAGAAGAATGAAGCCTGGCAATTGGGCAAGTTCGGCTTCCATTTCTTTGTACCTCCAGGCCTGTGGTTTCCAACTGTGATTGATGTTAATAGTTTACAATTCCTCTCCTGGCCATAAATTCCCTGGGGTCATTACAGAGATAAGCGTCTAGGGCTGGTAAATTGCTCTGAGGCAGCTGAGGGTGGCAGGAGGGCAGGAGTCTTTAGTGGGAGGATGATCAGGTATCTGCATTTGCCTTTTAGGAGACAAACAAGGAATCTTGGCACTGAGGTGTTTAATGTTCACTGCCACTGCAGCAAGTCCTTTCTGTAAATATATTTTCCATCGAAGATGGGAGAATCATAAATAATCACATTCAGTAATTATTAAGTTTAGTCATTCATGTGAAGTTTGTTACTACTAACAGTCCCCACTTATCCTTCTGATGAATATTTATTGAACTTGTAAATTGTTCATCAATAAGCACTTTATGTGCAAGATCTCATTTGGCAATTATATCGTTATCTACTGATAAGGAAACTGAGGCTCATTTAATTTTACTGTATGCAAGAAGCTAATTTATTTTTTCCCAAGATAGAGCTTCAGATGCCCTTTTTCGTTTTTGTTGCTGTCTTGACATCAGGTGGAGTCAGGTTGTCATTCTCCAAATAAAGGAAGAGTGAGAACATTCCTGTAGGATCAGTTTAACAGAAAGGACCAGCTGTAGATAAAAGAAGTATCCTAAAGGTGTCATACATATTTGTAGCAAGAATATATCAGTTCTATACAGTTAACCCTAAATTGCCTACGCTAGGAGAGCTCAATGAAGAAATTCATGAGATAAGGGAATCTTATTTGCCTCTTTCAACACCTAGGAGAGCAGTGAGCACATTGTCATTGGGAAATGAATGAATGATCCATAGACTTTTATTTCAGCCAGCAGCTTCAGCCTCTTCCCTTTCCTACCTCTCCCACATTTCCTACTAAAACTGATGCAATTGATACAAATACCCCCATTTGAATTTAATTTTTCCTCCTATCCTTTCCCAATTATAGATGTAGAGCTAATGACAAGATAAATACTATGAGAGCCACCACCAAGGATTGAAGAGATGTAATAACTATCATTAACCAGCAGGGTTGATGTTAGAAGTTGTTTAGATATAGAAGTATTCAGTGTGACATTAAGGAGTTCATTACTATTCTGAAAAGATGGCACTCAACA
>NW_006791108.1:729190-742362 GCF_000442215.2 Lipotes vexillifer | reverse complement strand
TTCCGATCTGTTCATGTTTATATCATTTAGTTCATTTCAGACCTCAAGTCATCTAAAACTTTTCTGGGACAGTTTTTCCAAAGAGAATCTCAAGATTCCAGTAGAAAATTTTAACCTTTTGTCCCGATTATCATGCAAATCAAATGATTGTGTACCTTCTAGACTTATAATAATGACTCTAAGTGCCTATACAGCTCAGATTTTCCATCTTTCATGTGCATTTTTCACCTGGTTCAAAGGTAGTTTTCCAAATGTTTCGTTTAGTCTGTTGAAAATCCTTCCACCTGGTACTGATAGTTGAATGTGATGGTAACTATATACCATTCTTTGCCTTCCATTGGACTCCTTCAGTGTCTTTATGTGTGAGATTATTGACAGAATTAGATATTATTTTACAGTAGAGTTACAGCTGTCCAAGTTCTAAATAACAGCTATGACTAACCCCATGGGGGAAGATTCCTAATAATTTTCCAAGTTTCTGTGTCAGTGACAGGTTTCATGCATATGCTCAGCTATTAAAGTATTAGAGTTTCTTTGATTTCTTAATCATTAACAACTTTAGCTTTGATTGCCCAGGGAGTTGCAAGCTGTTAAAATTATCATTTGCCTCTTAACTGATTTTGAAACCAAGAGCTGTTTCTTCACTTGATGTAGTACAGGTCTTTCTCAGAGCACACACAGCTCAAGAGCACTAAGAATCTACTGTAAGAAAACCTATTCTAAAACAATGAATTTGTGAAATAAATGGGAGTAAAAGCAGAGAATTCTTAAATACTAAAGAGTTCAGTTTTTTAAAAGATTCAACAAAGAATTTTTTTCAGTAGAAAACATACCTTTTTTTTTTACAATTTAGTATTTAAATAGTGGTTATTTTCTGTTAAAAAAGAGAGAGAGATAGGAAAGCTGAAAGCTGTGTTTCAATGTTAAAAAGTCACTTGAAATTCAATCAGAGCTAAGATAATGTTGGATTATCATGTAAGTCAATGGAATGTTAAAAAACATCCTGGAAAAATTCTGTTTATACACAGCCTTTTCAAAGTCATGCCCTTACAATACTTTACCCATAGTAAATACTCAATAAATATTTGTTAAATAGATTTGCTATATGTTAAGATCAATTGATGGTGTGATAAAATGAAATGTTACCTTGAGCATTCATTCGTACTTTCATTCATTCATCCACCATCCATTCAGAGATAGTTATTTACATTCCAAATGTAGTTTATTGAAAAATTGAGAAATGATGACTTATTTTATAAAAAATGACTTTTCTCTAATGTTATAATTGTATTTCTACAACATTGGGCTGAAGGAATTTATTATTGGTCCAAGAAGCTCCTCTGGTCTAGTTCTGTGCAGGCTACTTAAGAAGTACATGAGAAGCTAGTTAAAATAATAAATTCCTAATCCCCATTCCCAAAGATTTTGTTCGGTAGATCTAGGGTGAGCCAAGCATTTGAATTTTTTTTTTGAAAGCTACCCAGATACTGATATACAATTAGGTTTCAAAACCTAACATAATATCTAGAACTGTTTCTTCCAGAAGAGTCAGTTACCACAATTATTTGCTTAGCTTATTTATAGTGTGCTTGAGGTGATGACAGGGATAGGATGTTTTCCATAGACAGGACATCAGGAAAAGGAACATCTAGCTTTCCTCAGTTCAGTACTTCTGATTTCTGGTGATTCCTTCTAAGTATCAATACAGTGCCAGGCAATACCCTGTGGATATGCCACTACTTAAAGCAGGGAAAGCAAAAGTCAGCACTACCTGGAAGCTCTCTTATACTTATAGGCCAACACTAATACTGTTCTTTATATGAGCCCTATCCCTGCCCTTTCTGATGTCATTCTTTATGTCACAAAGCCCTCCCAAACTTGTCTTCATACCTTTCTCTAAAGAGATAGAATGGAAGGTTCTGGCTTATAGAGGTCCTATTCTTGCTAACCCAGGCAAGCAAGAACGGATACACATAGTGCATCTTCGCCCAATCCATTCAGTCTACCTTTCACTTTGTGACCCTTACTCTGAGCTTAGAATTAGACCTCTCATTTTACAATTCTGACTGTATTTTCTTTTTTCTTCACCTCTCCTAAGTAAGATTTGTTCTTAAGTACTGACCTGTACAGTTTCTCCCGAATTAATCAACTTATTTCCTTTTCTTCTACAAGCTAATCTTGATGTATTTTCCATCTCCTGTATAATAGAATGTACCTCTAATCAGTCCTTCCCACTCAATATCATTATTATTAAGCATAATCATACATTAATTTTAATGTATTGTGACTTTGAGTGCTTATTTTAAAAATCTCTTTCTCGTTTGGAACTGCTGCTCTCTACATCTGTCTAAGGAAGCAGATAATTTTGCTTGCAGACTATAGGCTTGCTAAGCGCTATGTGCAGGTAGACAGTGACATAGCATCTGTCAGATGTCTATATGTCAGTCTAAGATGAACATATGTCATATCCTTTTACGGTCCTTGATATTTGTGCCTATTAAACATCTGTAGTATATTAGATGCTGTGCAGGATAAAGCATAGCTGGGCAAAGTCTAATAATTACTGTCTCATCCTATACTGAAAGTTAATATAATTGAAGACTATAGGAAATACTTCCATTTTTCTCTTCTCCAGAGTAAATAATTCAAATCCCTTCAACCACTTTTGTTTATTATCTCCATGAACCCCAAACTCCATTAACGTAAATGAAGAAACATGGTTAAACAATTTTAGCCTCTTTTATTAGCGATATAAAACTTCACAGCTGAAAAAAGGAGGCTAAAATCAAATGAAACCTGGAATGGATCAATGAGGACAAAAGCGTCCCTAAATACATTCCCTAAAGATAAAATCATTCAAGTCTTCTAGAACAGACTGGCTAGCAACTGCTGCCCCACACAAGTACCCCAAGTTCTTGCCTCACAAAGTTTTTTTTTTTTTTTTTTTGCCTCTCTAAGATGATTCTTTAAGGAGGAAAAAAAAATCAGGAAAACATTCAATTTTTTAGAAATGACACTTCTAGCACATTATAGTACTAACCCTTGTGTTATCTCTTGGTGTGGCCCCAATTGAAGAGTACTTCCAGATTTTTTTTCCATTAATGAAAAGAATAGGTTTGAGTTCTTTTATATCGTTAGAAAATAACAACCAACGTTTTGGTGGTACAGGGTCATCACTAAAATGATAACAAGAATGAGTGTGTTGTACCCTTTTTTCACCCTGTTCATCTTCTAACTTTATTTTTGTTTTTCATATAGTTCTTTGTGAGATGCTATCACATAAGAAATACATGTAAATGTCATTATGAGTGACTTTGCAGTTTTTCGTGGAAATGTCATTTATCTAAGTCATAATTAATAACATTCAAGATTGAATCATTTCCTAAGGCAACCTCAGCGTTAGTTTGTGCAGTGTTTCACCAGGTCTGTTCATTTTCTATCTGTTGTCAGAGTGCAGGCATCTTCGAGTGTATCTTGTTCATGTAGTGGGGACATTGTTACTCACAGTAACTTCATATTAATGATACAGTTAACTTATGGTATCAGTGTACGAGTCAAGTATCTGGATGGTGAGAATATTAGGTGGTTCTGTTTATAAGTATAAGTAGAAATGGGAAAAAATGGAAGGACAAACAACATAACGTGCATGATGATATCTCTAGGTAATAAGCTCATTGTAGATTTTAACTTTTTCTTGCGTTTATCTGTTTTTTTAAATTTCTAAAACGAAGAAAAATATGCAATCTTAGAGAAAGAAGAAATTATAGTTGCTGCTTATTTCTTACTTTGTATTTGCTTATCCTAGGAGACTTACCTATGCATTTTTCGTATGCGGTATTTCTCTCCCAAGCAGTCTTTCCCTTCTTGCCCATGCTGCTGAAGCATATTTTCTCTATTTTAGCAGTATGGAACGTTCATGAGTTTGTATAACGAGGACCTAAATATAAATACATAATTGTAGCTGACTTTGATTCTTTTTATTTTTTAAATTTGGTAACCTAGGTTTGTAGATGGATTTTTGCATGCATTTTGCTGCAAGCCAATGCTTATGGTCTTTGTATTTGCAGATGTGGAAGGAGTCAAAGGAGATGAATGTGTTGATATGCATGGGAGGCTTTAGATGATACGAAAAACAGTATGGTAGAGTTTGTAGGCTGAATCATATTTTGGAGGTATAAATTAAATGAAAGCCATTCATTAACATTTCGCAGGCCCAATGTCCTAGATCTTAATTCAGATTAACATCCCAATGTATTTAACATGTTTCTCCCTTGATCCATTGGCCATTAAAAGTTATGTTCAAACTGTGTATTAACACTATAATCATGGACATCTTTGCTACTGCTGTCCAAAGAAATACCTCATAACACTTTCATTCTTAGCTAAATTTCTGAATTTTCGAAAATGGGTCCCCTTCCTAAGCCCCTCCCCTTCTTTTTCCTTTTTACAATTTAAAAAATTTCTTCATCCTAACTTTATGAGACTGTCAAGGAAGAAACTCTTACAACTATCATAAGACATTAAAGAAGACAGAACAAAATTGAATGCCTTGGGAGTTTTGTGTAGTACAAAAAAGCAAGGAATAATTTGGTTTATTTGTTTTTTCCCATCTAATATTTTTAGGTACAAGCCTATGCAGAAAGTGGATGGGGTTGCAGATGGTTTCACAGGAAGTGGTCAACAGACAGGCACATCTGTTGAGCAAACTGTAATTGCCCAAAGTCAACATCATCAACAGTTTTTAGGTATGTTAAGGTGTAATGCATATTAGTTGCTATCAGGATTTTGAAAACAAGAGAACAACAGTAGTGTTTTCTCCAAGTACAATGTCTATTACAGATGTTAATTACATAGATTTTTGTGTGTGTGTGCTGAAACTATGCACATTATATGACAGTTCTAGTTCATTTCTACTTTTTCATAGAAAAAGAGCTTATTTTTTAAAATGTCAAGCTATGTAGAACTTTTAAATGCATATGAATTAAAGGCTCATTTCTATGAAATTGTTTACCAGAATTTGAATTAATTGGGCATTTATGATCAAAATTGTGTGGTAGTTTCAGTAGTAACTTGAAGTGCCAAAAAGAATTCTCATTTCCTGCATATAAAGTTGCATATGCCTATAGTCTCAGATTAGAAAAAATTATTATAAATTTTTAAAAAGTAATTTATTCTTTTAAATTGATCACAGTGCTTCCTACTTTTGTAATTTTATAGATGGTATGCATGTTTCTTGTTATTTAAAGAGTTAAGGAAGTGGGACTTGAACATTTTGCATATTCCTGTCATAGCTAAAGGTGCAAAAATGGCACTTTAATTGACAGCTCTTCTAGAGATGAACATGCATAGTTTCGGTACAACAGATCAAGATAAGTAGAAGCTCTCAGAGAGTGCGTGTGTGTATGTGTCTGTGTGTGTGTATATGTGTCTATGTGCACTTTCTGACAAAGACAACTGAAATGTACTCTGGGGTCAGAATGGCTACTGAAGTTGAAAGCAGTATGGCAGCATTCCCAAACTAGAGTCCTCAAGTATATTCTTGTAGACCCTTGAGCTCTCAGCAAGTATCTTTATGTTTTTTATTTTGTGTCCTTATTTCAATTATAATCTTAAAAAAAAATAAAAGCATATTCTGGATTACCTGGAAGACTAGAACGAATACTGTTCTGCAATTTTAGTTTCCACATTTCTATTTGAATTTATCATAAGGTTGGCACCAAAGCGTATTGCATTAATTGTCCGGAGCCAATGAGAAAAGAACAGAGAGAGACTTACTGTGTAAATTACGCCTTCATGCCAAGGGAAGGCTAAATGACGTCCCAGTGCTCTGTGTAGAGGAAAGTTTCACAGCTCATTTGAATATAGAAGCATAATGGGAGAACCAGCCACCATGAAGTACGTGTTGGTATGGGGTTATCAAACTCAAAAGATCCTGCGCTGCGGCAGTCAATACCATATTCGTGTTGCAAGAGGTAGTTTAGTTACAGGACAACAGCATCATCTATCATATCAAATTAATGTTGTTAAGTTTAATGTTATTTTTTTAGGTTTCTTTGTACTTATTTCGTAGGTCTTTTGGTTTATGATTATATGAGAGGTATAAGCATAATAAGTTTAAAGCTAGATTTATTTTTATATACCTAAGTAATATAATGATAAAAATAACTAAAATTGATACTGGCCAGCTCAATGTATTTTTCTTATCATAGGGGTCCTATATTGAGAGACACTGAGATGTGTTATTTCCAATATAATCATAGTGAAAATTTAGTTTCTCCAAAATTTTAGAAGTATCCTCTCTATTCTTTGGTGCTGCTGCTGCTGCTAAGTTTTGTTTATAAAATACTAATATGAAAAGTCCTTGCTTTTTGGACCACTGACCTTTAAATTTTTTTCCTTTTTAATCTTCTTAAATTTGCCCTCATTAAGCTGTAATTGGCACCATCCACAATAACTTTTTTTCTGTTGTGTTGTCGTGGTAACAGATGCATCTCGAGCACTTCCAGAGTTTGGAGAAGTTGAAATCTCTTCTCTGCCAGATGGTACTACCTTTGAGGATATCAAGTCACTGCAGAGTCTTTATCGAGAGCACTGTGAGGTAAGTCTTTTCAAACACAGTCAGACACGTGCTAAGTTTTGCCAGGCAACTTGCTAAAGCAAAATAATCAAACATATTCCTAGAGGACAGATAAAGTTGCTTCATATTTCTTTGAGCACTAATAAGTTACCTTTTCTTCATGTCTCAGGGAGAATAAATTTTACTTTCCATCTTCTTAGCCTATTCTAATACGAATCCTTTGATGAAGCAATTCCACTTCTAGGTACTCCTTCTAGAAAAATGCTTACATGTAGGGGAAGAGATAAGTGTACAGGGAGCTTGTTGTGTTATGGCTTTTAATGAAAAAGATTGCTTATAACTTCAATATCTAACAGGGAACTGAATAAATAAAATATGGTATGATCTATAGAGTAGAATGCTATGCAGCCACTAAAAAGAACAGGCAACTCTAAATGTACTTTTTGGAACAAGCTTCAGGATTTGTTTTTAAGGGAAAAAGCAAGATGTAAAACAGCAAGTATAATATATTATCATTTGAGTGAAAAAGAACATGTTATATACATCTCTCCAGAAGAAGGAACAAAATATTAATGCTGGTTGCCTTTGGGAACAAAACGTAGTGACTGGGAGTCAGGGGAAAGAGCCTTAATTTTTCAATATACTCTTTTTACCTTTTGAATTTTACATGATAACTGTGTATTTCTATCAAAACTATTTTCTAGAAATGTTTTATAAAGCACTTTAGGTGTTCCTTCCAGGGATCATTAAGGCTCTAGTTTTCTTTGTTTTGTTTTCATGGTTAATTAAGTTTTCTCTTGGTGTTTTCCATCCCTACTCCTACTCCCTTTCTGAGTATGCTATATCAAAATTGGCTACATTGTCTCCAGGAGGTGAACTCTCTCCAAGCCCGCTCCTACCTGCAGCTCACCTGGTAGAAAGAAGATAACAGATTGCAATAAGAATCTTCTAAAGTACCCCTCCTTTTGAAAGAGGAACTGTTTAGAACTTAAGTAGCTTTATTCCAGGGCTATTTATGATCTACTTAGAAGTAAAAGATAATCCTTGGGCAGTCCTCCTGACTGCTGACAATGCAGTATGCAGTGAGAAGTCTCAGCTCATAACATTCACAGATTTTTTTTTCCCACTCCAGAAATAAGAACTGCTTGAGTGAATCTGAGTACTTGTCAGGGGTGCTAGATTATTAACAACCAAGGGCAAGTTCTCTCTTTATTAACAAACTGTGTGCCCGAAGTGTTTTTCAACATGTCCTGCCAGTTTGTTGTTCCCAACATTTCTTGTTATGATGAAAAACACTTACTATCTGTTTCTCTTTGACTGCTTTTCCCAATATTAGAGAATTTCTGGATGATCCTTACCTATCTAGAAAAAAATTTCTCTTTCTTTCTGCATGAATATCATGTATATTCAATGAAGATTTACATAAAGATTCTCTAATCAGTTTCTCATTTCTTTGTGTTCAGGTGAACCTTGCTTCAAGCAACCCCGCCTACACAAATATAATTTGGATTGTTTTAAGTTGCTCATATTTATTCAAAATATAACTTGGAGCATGATTATTTACATTACTAAAGAATATACATTAATATTAATCTAAATGAAAAATTCCCCCAATAAGATGAAAATATTCTTTGGATTACAAAATTTTCATTAATTGTCAGGAATACTCTATATGAAGAGATAGGAACATATATAGTAATTAATCTGCATGGGAAATGGCAGTTCATAGAATGATCCTCATTTATTTCGGAGTTACCAGTGTTCATGCCATCTCTCATGGGGCATAAAGACATATATGAAAAGGAAGAATTCTAATTATTTTTTCCTGTCACACTTCCAAACTTTTCAAGGACAGGTGCCTGAGTCTCAGATCCAGTCCTGTAAATGGTTGTTTGCCCTAAGCCAGTGAAATACAGATTATTTTAAACTATATTTGGCATACATTTTAGTTTGAACATATTTAAAAGTGGGTGGACAAATGATAAAATGTTTTATTCATTTGTAAAACTGACTAAATGTGGCTGATATGAATGTCCTTTTCAGAAGAATTATTTGAGATTATTTCATTTGAAGAGATACTTAATTTAAGGTGCACTGAATTTGTGACTTGCCTTATTTTATTTCATATTTCCTATAATTTATGTTTTTAAGAAAGATTAATATACCCATTTTGGCTGTTATTTGGAATTTGCTCAGTTGGCTTATCAAAGATATTTTGGAAGTATCACTAGTTATGTAAGGAACAAGTATAATTTTCTACACAAGATGCTCTGACAGTCATTTTTTTCTTTTAATATATGCTTAGTGTCCTTACAGCAATCTCATAGCTAGAAATATGTAAGGTATTGTATCAGATATTACTTCATTATTTTAATATTGCTTCATTAATAGACATCTCTCAGAATGTGCCTAAACTACATTTGGGAAAGCAGCTATAATAATTTGCCTCCTGAGAAGGTTTTGGGTTTTGCCTGGGAGCAAGGACATCTGGATGCCTTTCCTTCCAGGGCTTGCTTTTGTGTTTTTATTGTTGCTGATATTAAAGGGTGAGGAGAGTGTTAATTAATTAGTCCCCTTCCCTCCATTTTCATTTTCCAACTACTTGCAACATTTCCTACTAGTTCCCAGAACATGCCCCCAAACAGATTTTGCCTAATACTTGAATTGGTCTCAGAGTGTTTTTGTATAGAACATCAATTATTCTCTCTATCATGTACAGGGCCAGATCTACACAGGTAGCACAGACTCCAGAATTACAAAGTTACAGTTTCCTCTTTCTGCCTTAAATGCTCAGATTGATTCTCTAGATTGCCCCTTGCTGTCTCTTAGCTTCTATGAATTTTGCAGATCTTGAAGGGGCTGTTTTACGTGTTTTTGTTCTCAGTGCTGATGACATCAAACACATTATACTGAGGACTTGTCTTTTATACTGAAAATAATCACAGAATCACGTGATCTTTGTACAAACAAGTTTTGGTTTTATGACTGCTTTTTATCTGAAGGCGAATTTGCAGACTAATTGCAATGGCAGGGTGAAATTAAATATGATCATCAAAAGTTAATGAAAGTGGCAAATTTTAGCATCATCAAAAAAATAAAAATGTCCTTGATGCAGCTGGAGATCTAAGAGATAAAATTAAGAAGGAGGAGGTGAGGGCCTCACCCCGGAGGTTAGATAGTCTTATAGCTTCTCTCTAAAGGGTGTATGCAGAGAGAGGATTGAATGTAAGCCATTCTGTGTCCACAGAGAGGTGCTTGCTGTGCTTTTCTTCTGCCAAGACAGGCACTACCCTCTGGAGGTCAGCCTGACTCTGTAGTTTCTGCCCCCAGCCTCTGCTTGGCTAGGAACACTCCAGAACCCATGGTCAGCAGCCCTAACCAGAGCTGATTGAGCCCTAACTCCGTCTGCCATACACAAGCACCTCCATACCCTTCTCTTCTGCTTTTTTCTTTTATGGCTAGTGGACACAGCTAGTCCAGTAAAGACTGGTGTGAATTGAATGTATGTTCTGTGTCCCTGTGGGTCTGAGAATAGTAAGGGAGCCAGGGAAGTAGTGGGTTAAGGAATGAAAGAAAAGTTAGGGAAGCAAGCATGAAAATGGAGAGAAAAGAGAGGAAAAAGTAAGGGTGGGACGTGAGGTCATTCTGGGAGGAATACAAGTTACCCTGCTTAATCATTTAAGAGTTATTTCCCCCGGTTTTTTCCTAGCTAATCTCTTTTGTTTTCCCATTTCCATTGGCAAAATTTAGTCCAGTTTCACCATATTAATTTATGAACCCAAAAGTATCTTTACATTTAAGTCTTGTTACAGTATGTACTCCTCACACATCCCCATAAGAAATTTTGTAAGGTAATATCAATAACCGTTCTGTTTTTTAGGCAATATTGGACGTTGTTGTGAATCTTCAATTTAGCCTGATAGAAAAATTGTGGCAAACATTCTGGCGCTATTCTCCCTCTACTCCAGCTGACGGCACTACCATTACTGAATCAAGGTCAGAATCAATATGCTTTTCCAATTCATTTTCATGGCTGAGTAGATGTCACAGCTAACAAATTAGAGATATGTATACCAGTTGTGAACCTTACCTGATAACATTAATTGAATAGATTGAAATAAACCACAAACTACTCTTGAGGTTTCAGCGTGTGTATTATAGCTCCCACTTATATTGATTTGGGGGACTGCAGTAGAACTATTTCATCCTCATGGAATTAGTATCATATCTGCCTTTCATACCGTCAGAAAGTATTAACGTGCATAGGCAGCTCTGGGGGAGTGTTATATATATCCAGCCGTGTGGCACCAGGGCAATGGTGGTATAGTTCTAACCTCAGTAATATTTGGTAAACTAAAACTATTTTTAAAGTCCATTTTCTTTTTTATCCTCATTTGCCATCTATTCATTTGCTACATTTATTCACACCAGCAATCTGAGTGAAATAGAAAGTCGACTTCCGAAAGCAAAGCTGATAACTCTGTGCAAACATGAGTCTATCCTGAAATGGATGTGTAACTGTGACCATGGGATGTACCAGGCTTTGGTGGAGATTCTCATCCCCGACGTCCTTAGACCTATTCCTAGTAAGTTAAATGCAGACAAGTACGGATGCTTTTGTTCTCATACATTCCACCCAGGAAGTTTTGGGTAGTGACGTTGCAAACTAGAGTGATTCTAATCTCATTAAATTTGCCAAATAGAAAACATGCAACACAGAGTATTGCATGAAAGCAGCCTAGAGCAAAACTGTAGTAAAAAGGGAAAAATTCTCTGTTTTTCAATCTTTCATTTTCTTTTTGACAAAAAAGACAACCTATAGATGTGACAGCCCCAATGACTAATTGCAAGAACACTCCCAGGCCAGTCAACCATGTGAAAATCATTCTACCCAAGGAAAAGGTTTCCTTCATAAAGCCCCGAATTTTTGAAATCTGTAATTGCTAGACCAGCCTCTTTCATGTTTGCTTTTGATTTGAAATGAATTTATCTTGGTTTCTACTGAAGTTGAATTTCTTTATAAAAGCATTTACTTTGTCACCGACATCATGTTAAGAACTACAAATGCAGTTTCCATTAACAGTAATGGTTAACTGGCATTTTGAGAGAAAAATCAATGTAACTGCACTAGCACTGTATTCCTGCCATGAAGCACATAGGAATTACACAGATAAATTAGATTACTTTTTTAAGTGATAGTGTTTTTTAAACTACCCTGTTGCAAACAAAGCTATTTTTTGCAAGTGTCAATATAAAAGCCATCATGGATACTTGTGTTAGAGACAGTTGAAATGATTTTAGGTCTACCTCTTTATGAGCACCTACTAGTAACCTTAACTTTTAAAGATATGGAACAGAATTGCTACTCTACAGTGACATTAATAAGGTAAAAGCAATCTTTTAGCTTGTAAAATTAGCAGCCATGTACTCGAAGTACACTCTTCACAGTTAATTTGTGTTAAATTATTCCAGAAAATATTTAAATAGGGATTTAGCAAGAAACGGTGAAGATACTAACATTTGTATGTTTATACTTTCTTTTTTAAAATGTAACAGTGGAAGATACGAGTTATTTCATATGTTCCCTACCACCTTAAAATATATGCTTAGACATACATTTACATATAATATCAATGAACACACGCATAAACATATATAAATTTGTATAGAAATTAGTTTTTAAAAAATCCAGCTGCCATGGTCTCACATTTTTATAAATTACTAATATTTTCTACCCTATCTGCGCCAAGTTTCCTGACTAAAGATTGATTAAAAGTGATGTTGTCATGGAAATTTTCAACGTGTAAATTCTCTACTAATTTATGTTCCAGAATCTGATTTTCCTGTTTTTGTCTTGCTTCCTGTGCTCTGAGTGATAATCTCTAGAGATGTTTAAGAGAAGTTGCATAGGGTAGCTCATTAGCCTATGACATCTTGCCACCAACATAAATTTCTCTCATGAGATATAAGAAAAGGTGTCAGTGAACGCTTTCTTTTTTGAGGCCAGTCAACAACATCAGTGTTCATTAAACAGTCCTAAAGTCTGTTGCTTCTATGTTAGCATCACAAGACTTTAACTTGTATACTCAGCAGTTCCCTAAGTTAAATCATGTATCAAGTGTAGTTGGCTTTAAACCCCAGAATTTTTACGCACACAATACACATGACCTTTGTTTTTGGCAAATTTTGATTTGAAAACCATTTTATTTTGTCAAGTAGTTTGTCTCTGCATTCAGACAACTCAAATTCAGGAATTATCTCATGAGTATAGTTTTACAGTTTCTCTGAAATTACAAGATGCATTAAGGTGCCACCCTACCAAGTAAATTTGGAATTTTAATTCCTGTTCTATAAGAAGACTTAACAAAAATAAAGCTTAAAATACAGTGTAGGGCTTCCCTGGTGGCGCAGTGGTTGAGAGTCCGCCTGCCGATGCAGGGGATACGGGTTCGTGCCCCGGTCTGGGAGGATCCCACATGCCGTGGAGCGGCTGGGCCCGTGAGCCATGGCCGTTGAGCCTGCTCGTCCGGAGCCTGTGCTCCACAATGGGAGAGGCCACAACAGTGAGAGGCCCACATACGGCAAAAAAAAAAAA
>NW_006791108.1:676389-729071 GCF_000442215.2 Lipotes vexillifer | reverse complement strand
AAAAAAAAAAAAAAAAAAAAAAAAAAATACAGTGTAGATCACTATCTTCTGATTGTACATTTTAATATTAATCATAAGCAGGTTGAGACAAGTTAGCTTGAGATTAGTTTTAAATTTCTAACCATCCATTCATGAGAAAAAGTTGTCAATCTGCACAATTTGATCTGACATGAATCCCTATAGAGAGAACAAACTTAATTTTATTTTTGAAAATTTAATTTTCCTGGCTACTAGTACTTCACTCTACCATTTACTGTCCAGATGGGATTCCTTTTTTTAGCCAAAAAAGTCTGCATATCACACTAATTTAAAGTCAGCTTGAAGCTACTATACTCTAAAATACATTTATCTGAAAATGGGGGAAAAAAAGTGAAGTGTAAAAAATTGTGTAAGAACTCAACTGGTAACACTCAAATGTACAATTTATGATTGTAATGAAAGGTGACCCAAAATGTCATTTAGTACAAAAAAGGAAAAACTTACAATCATTTGAGATACAAAGCATATCTTTTTATTTTACAATCTCCCTAGCATTAAATGTGTCTAAATAAAACAAGACCCATATTAAATTTTTTAAAGTAACTTTTCTCAGTTCTTGTTTTTTTCAGATTAAATAATTATTATATATTAATTATAGAAAACTACGTAATACAGATAGCCAAATTGAATCTTGTACAAAATTTTACTGAGTTTCAAAGAGGGTCTTTAATTTTTTTTTCCACTGTTTTTCATTTCCATTCATGCCTGCCCTCCATGGTTCCAGTACATAATACAACAGAAAAATATTTTTCTTTATTTTCTTTTTGGCTGAAGTGAGAAGCTTTGGAAATTTCAAAAAATTAGTTCTCAAGAAATTTCCAGCTCAGTGTTTCCAATAGATGATTCTCATGGTGAAAAGTCTGCACTTCTTGAGTGTTTTTCCTAATCAAAATGTAGCCATCTCAGTTTCTCTTCTGTCATTTGACCACTTAAATAAGTTTTAAAAATTAGTTGTTTTTATTATTGGAATAGTAAAATTTATATCTTTTGCAATTAATTTGAGTAAGTTAATTATTTCTAACCCTGCTTTAACAAAAGTAGTAAAGAAGCATGTCAGCCTCATTTGAGCACAGAAAGAAAAACCAAGGAATTTAATCCCGTCGTTAACATTAATATTCTTGGGAGCCTTGGACAAAAATGTAACTTCTCTGTCTCTTATTGTGGACTACCAATTGTAAGACTTACCCACATTATAGGGAACCCACAGGGATTTATTTTCTGTTGTGGGTGCTTCAAACACTTACTTATTAAATATCTAAAACTGCTCCCTACACTGTGGAGCCTTGGGCACAGGTGAAGTAAAATGCTACTGACTGAATTACTTGTTGAACAAGAGAAGAATTCTGTTTCCTATTATACAGCCATCTCAGTAAGCAGATCCGTTCTTATAAAATAGTCATAATCACCCCTGTTAACGGAAAATGCTTTTAATCATTTTATGACCACCATAAACAGTACTCTCATGGGACCTATCCCTATTCAGGTTTTAACAGAGATGTAAAGAGTATGGAATGGACTGTTTTAGGGATATCTTAAGAATATTGGCCTCTGGGACAGCAATTTTATTATCACAGTGATCTTTTATCGCTACCTGCCAGTGAAATGGAGAATAGTTATCCAGAAGTATCAAGGCAGGCAATTTTAATTTTACCTTACTTTTCAACACGAGTGAGAGATATCTACTCTAATTGACATGTTCTAATGTAAAGAGATGCATAGAGAAAAAGAGAAAGCTTTGCATTATTTTCTTTTTAACTAAAGAAATGAAAATAGGTTAAGAGCTTGAAAAAAGTCAAGATAAAGAACTTCTAAAGAAAATACTTAGCCTTTGAGCACAAAGCTGTTTTTGAAAAGAGTGTTTTGTCTAAGATAAAAAAATTCCATAAGTATATTCACAACTGGTATATGTTGCTATAAGCAAAAATGTTTGAATGTTTTCATTTCCCAACAAAGTATCATAAGTATCTGGGAACAAAATAGCTTTAAAAGACAAGCCCATGATATAATATTTGGGTTCTTTCAAAGTTAGGAATAATGTTAAATAAAGTCTTGTCAATGAGGATAATATACGCTCTGTGCTATTTCCCATGTTGTGCTTGCATGTTTTCCCTTATTCTAGCATAAAGATTAATGTTCTTTGGTATCTTTTTCGTTCTGCTTTTATTCTTTAACATTTAGGTGCCTTGACCCAAGCCATTCGAAATTTTGCAAAAAGCCTTGAAGGTTGGCTTTCCAATGCCATGAACAATATTCCACAGAGAATGATACAAACCAAGGTATACTTTTATGTCCTTGCTTTTTCTTTTGTGTTTAGGAAATCGTTATGAACTATGAATTTTAAATCTGTCCTATCAAATGATATTATGTAGAATATTAATATTATAATAAATTAAATCTTTTTAAATTGATTTTTGTATTTGTATTTTATAACCATGTGGTAAAGAACTTGCACAAGATATGTTGTTTGATGATGCTCCTTTCAGAGAGACTAGAGAAACATTTTAGGTGTGGTGTATTTATCAGCCCTTTTCTAAAGTGTATATTTAAGATTGCTTAATTTCAGTTATTGAAAAGAACAGCCTAGAATGTTCAGATAGTTTCCATTTGAGTTTTAGAATTTTTAGGTCCCCTACTATACTCATTGTATTCCGAAATGTTCATGTAAATTAATAACCATTTGCTTTTCAGGATGTTTTGGTTTTTTAACACTGGAGAATGCTTTTGTGAATCAAGTAATCATTTTTTTAAAATAAATTTATTTTATTTATTTAATTTTGGCTGCGTTGGGTCTTCGTTGCGGTGTGCAGGCTTTCTCTAGTTGCCGCGAGCAGGGGCTACTCTTTGTTGCGGTGCACGGGCTTCTCATTGCCATGGCTTCTCTTGTTGCGGAGCATGGGCTCTGGGCGCATGGGCTTCAGTAGTTGTGGTTCGCGGGCTCTAGAGCACGGGCTCCGTAGTTGTGGTTGGCGGGCTCTAGAACATGGGCTCAGTAATTGTGGTGCATGGGCTTAGTTGCTCCACGGCATGTGGGATCTTCCTGCACCAGGGCTTGAACCCGTGTCCCCTGCACTGGCAGGCGGATTCTTAACCACTGTGCCACGAGGGAAGCCCAAATAATCATTTCTTAAAGAGAACAGTTATCTCATAGTGGATGAGTATATTTCAGGAATGTGGATTATTTAGCTAGAGATATGAATTCTCCTCTCCACTTTGTCCCCTACCAACCATGTTACTTTAGGTTAATCTGTGAACATACATGGCAGATCGGACTGATTCTGTCTAAACTTTGATAACAAAAATCACATTTGTGGCCTTTTGTCAGGGTCTGTATCTACTGTCAGACGCCAGCAGTATGCCTTGGCTTTCAGTCTGAGAGTGTGATTGAAGCTCTTGTAGCTGACAAGTCTGTGATAGCGCAAGTCTGCTTCGGCTTAAGGTTTGCAATAACACATTCTCTCTCTAAAATGTATAGGACACATTTCATGGATATGCCCACCTTAGATTGTTGCTTTAGAGCTGTGCTGTCAATACAGTAGGGCTAACCACATGTGGCTATTTAAATTGTAAATTTAATTAAATTGCATTAAAATTTACTTCCTCAGTCACACTAGGTACATTTCAAGTGCACCTTAACCCATGTGGCTAGTAGTTACCATACTGGGTAACACATAAGTAGAGCATTTCCATCATTGCAGAAAGCTCTCCATGGTAGTGCTATTCTAGAGTGCCACATTCAGGTGGGCAAATAAAGGAGGTGCTATTTGATTATGATGGTCAGAGGAATGTTTTCCAACTTGCAAAGTCAGTCATAGTTATAACAATACTTTCAAACAGCTAAAAGTACCTCCTGCCCCAGTGTCATCAAAGTGGATGTGGTAGCAATCCATCTGCAATATGGGCCATCTCACTGATCTCCAGAGTTGATTTGGGTGGTTTACCTTGGAGGAAGGTGCCTTCTGCTATTCCTCTCTCACGGACATGCAGCCTTTTTTCAGCTGAGCATTTAATCAACAAAGATGATCTAGCGTGACAGTGGAAACAGCATAATGAGGTTGTGACTGAAAGTTATTATCAAAATGCCTGGATTCATATCCCACCACTGTACTGTAGTTTCTGTGTAACCTTGAGCGAGATCGTTAACCTCCCTAAGTCACAACATGTGTCTAATAGAATGTTTATGAGAATTGAGCAAGGTAATGTATGTTAGGCATTTAACACAGTGCCTGGCACGTGATATGTCCTTGATTAGTATAAACCACAGAGATGGGAAAATGTGAAATACTCTCTTTGGGGGTATGTGAACGTCCCCCAAGTTCCACATGGTCCTGAAACATCTCACTATCAAGATAGAGCATCCTTTGGCCTGTGGAACGCCTTCTACTGCTCAGCTAACTGACTGTTCAATCAATTGCTTGTCATATACCCATAGTGATTTAATGTCATTCCTGTAAATATGTTAAAGTCCTCATTAGATCTGCTATGCAAGTAACAAATTTTCATGAGATCATGAGATTTAGATATTTACCTAGACTTTTTCTTTGTCATTATCTTTGCTATCTTTCAATATAACCCAGTTTGTTCAGGGGTTCAGCAGGGAAAAAATGGTATATCCAAAGGGGAGAATAATTGAATGGAGTTTAAGAAGGGTCTGTTTCTAAACGTGTGAAAAGAGTTAAGAAAACCAAGGAGGAATGGTACAGCTCCCCAGGACTAGCAGAATAGTGGGAAGCCTGCCCATCCCTAGGTCTGAAGGGGAAAGAAGTGATCATGGCTTCAGATCTTCTCCTTCCTCCAGAGCTGTGGCCTTTGGAAGGAGAGGGCAGAGGTTGTGAGGGAATTAATAGTTTGACTACTTTCTTCCGTCCTTCAGTCTCTTACCAGTGCCTTTCATTGGCCAAACCCAACTGGAAGCCAAAGGGCAAGAGAGGCAGTTAATGTAACCTATTCAGTTTAGTCCTCCTGGGCACAGAGCAGAATGGAGAAGGCCGGAAAGTACACTTTGAAGGACAAATGGAGATTTTTCTGGATAGCCCTTTTACAGAAATTCAAATTCTGAAGAGTTGCTTGTATCTGATAAGTTTATTAGCTATGTATTTGCTAATAAAGTCTTTGAGTGCTCTTATTTCACCTCAGAATTACCCACTCCTATTTCACCTCTATAAAATAAAGGTAAAAAGAGTGAATCTTAATGACAGTGCTCTGAAAAGCATGTTTTTTAATCCAGTTTAAAAAGTAGGACTGGATAGTGTGGTTTTCCAAGTAAAAGGAAAAATACTTTATTTGCTTAGTTTGTAGTTGACTGTCGTACAGAGAATTAGAAATGAAAATCAACATTTTTCCTACTTGTCTCGACTAAATCATTTCTTGCTATGGATTAGTAGCTACTTGCAAGACTGGTTTAATTAATGGTGCACTCAGATGTCGAAAAATGTGGGAGTTTGTTTTAGCCTTGACCTCAGCCTACTCAAAAGGAAAGTAATACTTGGTTTAGAGGTTTAAATGCTATAATTTACGAGTAAGCCCTCTCACCAAATGAATTTGAAATAAGTCTCAGAGGGAAGCATTTAAAATTTGGCAAGGGAATAAAGATTTGAAGATTGCAGTGGTTTCTTTTACTGGAGGGGGAAAAAAAAAAATCCCAACTTAATTGGATTTCTTTACAGGTTGCAGCTGTAAGTGCCTTTGCCCAGACTCTGCGAAGATACACGTCGCTCAATCACCTGGCCCAGGCAGCTCGTGCAGTGCTTCAGAACACTTCTCAGATCAACCAGATGCTCAATGACCTCAACCGTGTCGACTTTGCCAATGTCCAGGTACTCTGTTTTCTTTCAAAACGTGTCTTTTAATGAAAGGTATCCAATTTTTTTCTTCTTAATTAGGATCATCATATTTCTTTTCAAAGTTACATCAATTCACAGGCACATCTAGATTCACAATATCCTGAAAGAGGAGAGTTTTACTCAGCTATGGCTTTACTCCTCTGTTTTGCGGTTAAAGTCTGCTAATATTTATAGTGCTAGACAGCAACATATGTCACCAGGGTTTGCTGAATGATTAATAGAGTAATGATGACCACAGTCAGTGAAGTTTGGTAGGCAGGAGATGAAACTCTTTCATCTACTAGCTGTGGGGTCTTGGGCAAGTTACTTAACTCTTCTGGGCTTTACTTTCTCCATTTTATAACACATATCTTGGATTACTGTTTACATATCTAGTAATACGTAAAGCCCGTAGCACCATGACACGCACACGAGAAATTTGTTTTCAAAAGTGCCCCACCTTGAAACTCTATTTCAGAGTTTACTATAGGTACCTGGTAAATACTTGTTATTTGAAAAGAATTAGGTGTAATATATCTGACTCTTTTGACCATCCAAATGAAAGAATAATTTTTTAACCTAGTGATGAAACTACTCACTTGTACATCAAAGTACACGTAAAAAATAGCTACTTTAGGAATATTATTATGGAATCCCAACAAGTATTTTATTTCAGATACTAAAATAATGAAGCTAATTGTTACCAATGAAAATAAAACAGTCCATGGCTCACTCAAAGCAAAAGCAACAAAAGATATATAAATATTGAACATAATCAAAATTTTAAACTTCTGTGCTTCAAAAGAGACCATCAAGAAAATGAAACGACAACTTATGGTATTGAAAAAATGTTTGCAAATCATATATCTGATAAAAATTTATATCTAGACTATATAAAAAGAACTATTATAACCCAATAATGAAAAGACAACCTCGTTTAAAAAATGGGCATAGATCTAAATAGATATTTCTCCAAAGAAGATATACAGATGTCCTATAAAGTACCAGAAAACTCATTCAGCAGCCACCAGGGAAATACAGATTAAAACCACACTGAGGGGCTTCCCTGGTGGCGCAGTGGTTAAGAATCCACCTGCCAGTACAGGGGGCACAGATTAGAGCCCTGGTCCAGGAAGATCCCACATGCCACACAGCAGCTAAGCCCGTGCGCCACAACTACTGAGCCTGTTCTGTAGAGCCCGCGAGCCACAACTACTGAAGCCTGTGTGCCACAACTACTGAAGCCTGTGCGCCTAGAGCCTCTGCTCTCAACAAGAGAAGCCATCGCAATGAGAAGCCCGCGCACTGCAACGAAGAGTAGCCCCCGCTCACTGCAACTAGAGAAAGCCCATGCACAGCAACGAAGACCCAAGGCAGCCAATAACTTAATTAATTAATTAATTAAATCTATAAAAAAAACCCCAAGATACCACTTCACACACACTAAAATGGGTATTATCAAAAAATAAAATAAAATGGGTATTATCAAAAAGACAAGTAATAGGGTTTCCCTGGTGGCGCAGTGGTTGAGAGTCCGCCTGCTGATGCAGGGGACACGGGTTTGTGCCCTGGTCTGGGAGAATCCCACATGCCGCGGAGCGGCTGGGCCCGTGAGCCATGGCCGCTGAACCTGTGCTTTCAGAGCCTGTGCTCCGCAACGGGAGAGGCCACAACAGTGAGAGGCCCACGTACCGCAAAAAAAAAAAAAAAAAAAGACAAATAATAACAAGTGTTGGTGAGGGTGTGCAGAAATTGGAACCCTTATACACTAGTGATTGGAATGCAAAATGCTGCAGCCACTTTGGAAAACAGTATGGCAGTTCCTCAAAAAGTTAAACATAGAGTTACCATATGATTTGGCAGTTTCACTGCTAGGTACATACCAAGAAAAATGAAAACATGTCCACCTAAAAACTTGTTCATGCGTGTTCCAGCAGCGTTATTCATATTAGCCACATAAAAGTGGAAACAACCCAAATGTCCATTAACTGATGACTATGTGAACAAAATGTGATATTCCACACAGTGGAATATTATCAGGCAATAAAAAGATGAAGTTCTGATACATGCCACAACAGAGATGAACGTTATGCTAAGCGAAATAAACCAGATACAAAGGACCGTACATTGTATGATTCCATTTATATGAAATGTGCAGAACAAATACATGTATAGAGACAAAAAGTAA
Organism: Lipotes vexillifer; assembly: GCF_000442215.2. NCBI lineage: Eukaryota > Metazoa > Chordata > Mammalia > Artiodactyla > Lipotidae > Lipotes > Lipotes vexillifer. The sequence goes on along the minus strand of NW_006791108.1, from coordinate 721,025 downwards.
ATTAGAAGTTGCCTAGGTCCTGTAGACTGGTGGGATTGGGAGGTGATAGTTAAGGAGTAGTATGGGGTTTCTTCTTGGAGAAATGAATACATTCTAACATTGATTGTGATGATAGAGGCACTACTCTGTGAATATACTGAAAGAAGCCATTGAATTATATACTTTAAATGAATGAATTGTTCGCTCTGTGAATTATGTCTCAATAAAACTGTTTTAAAAAACAATATCGTTGCTTAAAGATAAACTAATTATTACTCCATTTCCTACAAAGTTTAATCTACAATTCTGGACTAGTTTTATCATTTAAAATATATCAAAAAGTAATATTTGGGTTTGATTTATTTTAGGGTGTCGTTAATTAGTTAAGTTCATTCTGACTTTCATGAATTGGGTTTAAACTTCTAATGTGTATAGTTTTTCTTAGATCTACATAAATATTTTTATATATACAAGCACACATACGCACACACATGCAAATATGTAAGCTCCACAAGAACAAACTGTCTCACGTTTACAAATCCATTAACTACATATTTCAGTGGAATTTACATTAACTGATTTTAGAGGGAATATTAAGAGTTCATATATTTTTGCCTTAAAATGTATACTGTTATGTTTTTGTCAAATCTTCATTCAGAAAAGATATGTTTAAAAGTACTTTAAGAAGAGTTGAAATGGTAAGGCAACTTCTAGTTTCAAAAAGTAATTTAAGTTTAATAACCGAAAATATATTTAAGAATGATTCCTAATAATATCTGAGAAAGATTTAAAATTTTCTGTTTTAACATTATTTTCATTCGTATAGTTGTGTGTCTGAACCCTATGAAGTATGTATAGAAATGAGTTCTTCCTGGTTATAAACGCCAGCCTTGGCAACATTATTGCATATAAATGGTCAGTTATACATCTATACTACTACTCATCCCCCACTCACCAACTTTGAGGTTACCTTTTCCCTTCCTTTATTCTCAGCTACCAAGTTTTTCTGGGTCCACATGACAGTTATTAGTGCTGAAACCTGTGTGCTTAAGTATCTGTCCTCCAAGACCTCCTTCCTTTCGTTAGAGGACCATGAGCGCAGTGGTGTGCCCTCCATTTCCCCCTACATTTTACCTCTCACAACTCTGTTCATTTTCATATGTAATCTCCTTCTCAGGTTAGCTTATTTTATCTTTAACTCCTTTCTTTCCTCTTCTGTTCCACATTTTACCTGGTTTTCTGTCTCCTGCCTCCCATTCCACCTTCATCACCCTCTCCTGTTCATTTGGAAGTCCCTGCCCCTACGAGATTAACCTCAGTTAAGACTGACACCCTAAGACATATAGGGTGATGCTCTTGTAATAAGGGGACTTTAATTTAAAACAATGAAATCACATGTAAGTGTCAATATTTTAATGCTCTAAGAGCTTAAGTTTCTTTCAGGATATCCATAAATCTCTTTCATTACTTCATTCTTCTCTAATTAAATCTTTTCCTCATGCATTCAGGATAATTTCCCTATGGCCGTATAATTGGTTTTCTGTTTTAATTAACTGATAGTATTACAATAGTATTGCTTTAGAATTGTTTTGTGTAAATGGATAGTTTTCCAAATACAGTATGGGCTAAATATACTTGGGTTGGTTGACCTGATAACCTAACTTTTGCATATACTTGTGTTTCTGTATTTAAAAGACATTCTGATTTTGAAGCTACTGACTCCTTATCATCTTGGAGATAATTTATTTCCAACTTAATAATATCTTTAATTTTCATCCTTACCTTTTTCCACTATAGAATTGAAATAGCCGAATTCCTTCACAGGAATATACTTCACAGGAGTAATTACAGTGTACTCTATTGTTAGTATATTTTCAATCTTAAGAGTAGTAAAATGAAATATAATATAAAGTAGTTTGAAAAGTCAGAATAATGTCCTATGGCTTTATTTCTCTAAGTTTAGTTTTAGATTATCATTATCTCTTGGCAAGAACTAACTTCCTAGGAAGCAGTGAGTTTGAATTTATGTTAAGAAATGAAATTAAATTCTTCCAAGGATACCAGTAAGTTCCTCCTGCCTCTTACCAATGCACAAAAAAATCTTCCACAGTGGGTATAGAGTTTCAGTTTTGCAAGATGAAAAAGAGACCTATTGCACAGTAGTGAGCATATAGTAAACACTCCTATACTGTACACTTAAAAATGGTTAAGATGATAAGTTTTATGTTATGTGTTTTTTACCACAATCAAAAAAATGCTTAGCTATTCATGAAAAAATGAAAACAACCTCCCCTATCCTTTCTTGAGACATAAATTCTTCCCTGGGTGCTCTTCTGGACTCCTAAATTGATATAAAAGTTCTGGGAGTCATTTAACAGTGTATTTTGAAAAATCTATTACTTAGAAAAAAGTACAAAAGTAAGCAAAGATGTAGTTACTAGATTGCTAATTCCAGCATTTTTCCTAATAGTAAAAAATTGGAATGACCATAAATGTGTAACTATATGGAATTGGTTTTGTGAATAATGGAATATTTATGCATTGAAGCAAATTCAATCACTGAACAATAAATATAGCTCCTCATTTGCCTATACGGAAAGTCATTTATCATATATATTGAAGTGGAACTAAGCAAAATATCAAGTAAAATGTATAATATGATCCTCTTTTAAAATAACATATGTACGTAAGCATACATGCCTATGTATATACTGCATGTGAACAGTTTGAAAGTTATTAGCATGTTGTAGTTATCTCTTAATGTTGGCATTTTAGATATTCTTAATATTTTGTTCCTTTTTATTTATATTTTCAATTTTTAATAATCATTGTGGTGTACTTAAAATACTTAAAAGTGATATTTAGGAGGTAAAATCGGAAAGACTATTACTAATTAGGTAAGAGAAAGAAGGATAGTAGATGGTATCATCAGCTGGGAATGTAGAAGAAGCCCTAGGTCTCCCTGAAGAAATAAAATGAATTGAGTTTGGGGCATATTTTATATTTGAAGTACCTCCCAGTTGAAATGTCTCTTAAATAAGGTAAAGTCTGTAGGGTCAGGAGAGGTGCTGGAACCAGAGGGTGGAGATTAGGGGTTTAGTTGAAATGGTTGATTTGAATAAATTTGTCCTCTGAGAACAGATAGATTGAAAGCTATAGACACTTTTCAGAAAAATGCATACATATTCACAATGTTTTAGACATAGAATTAGGACCTTCACAGACAGCCCTGCACAGAAATCTATTGTGAAAATATTATCTGGACACAGTGAACCCAGTTTAAAAATTCTTGTCACATTTCATTTCTCTAATGTTATGCTTGGGGAAAATGAGGCCCACGCCGATTAAATGAATTGCTTGAAGTTAGTTTAGCTGATTCAGGCCCTGTGTTATCAGCCATGTCCTTATTCATATTATATTACCAAATAATTGTATTCTGACCTTAAGAGTATAGTATTTTTTTAATGTTAAAATACAACATAGCACTAGAAACATTGTAAAACTTATGGCAGCCATTGAAAATTAACTTTAGAAGTTCCTGTTTTCATTGCTGTTACCAAACATGAAACTTTCCTGTCAGAACCAGAAGGAAAAGTATAGTGATCAAATTTCTTGGCAGGTAGCCTTCCTACATTTTCTCAAAAGTATTTTTGTTGTTGCTGTTTTCGGTTCTGTGAATTAATTTGCATTCATAGCCTTGCCTCTATAGCCCTTGAGACTTCAGTTTCTTATCCGTAAAACTCATATAGCATATACTCCTACCTTGTATCATTCAGTGTTTGTTTTTGTTTTAATCCTGAGGGACCACTTTTGGCCAATTGAATCTATTTATCCATCTGACTTACCCTAAATCTTTTCAAATGAATTGGCTTTAAAGTTTTATCTGATTGCGAGAAAAAAGAGAGGGAGTAAAAGCTAAAGAAAGACGCCTCATACTGTCGGTTCAGGCTCCTGTTTTTCTTAAGTAATCCTATATTTTAGTCTTTCACACAGACTAGTTAATGTAGGAAAACCAAGTCATACTTTTATGTCACATCACTTTTTCATTCACAAAGGCGATGTTAGTTTCCTTAATAACTGACAAGTAGTCCTTCATTTTCTTAATTCATTTAATTGTTTTACGCTTTCAATATAATTTGCCATTTATGCATATGGTTTGTGTGCTGACACTCAATGAAAAGGTGCTGAGTTGAACTTTTTCTTTGCTTTCTGTGTACTGTCCCAGGAGCAGGCTTCCTGGGTATGTCAGTGTGATGACAACATGGTTCAGAGACTAGAAACGGACTTCAAGATGACTCTTCAGCAGCAGAGCACCCTGGAGCAGTGGGCTGCATGGCTTGACAATGTGATGATGCAAGCACTGAAACCCTATGAAGGAAGACCCAGTTTTCCTAAAGCTGCCAGGCAGTTTCTGCTAAAATGGTCTTTCTACAGGTATCATCTCAAATTTTCCTATTCTGCAATTATGTATGTACATGCTTCTCAGAAAAGAGCAAAGAAAGGAAGACTTTAGTTTGCAGAAACTCCATGTTGTGATTATCTTCAACCCAACTCATGACTACAGCATCATGGAATTGTACCAGGAAGCTTATGGAAATAAAATTCCTGCTAGGAAAAGAAAGGCTCTTATTCAAAGCCCTAGAAGTTCTCAGATGGGAGCATCTGAGATCCCAGTCTAGATAAGATGTTTAGCAACAGTCAGAAAGGGACTACAGCCCTCCTGGCAAACGTGTATTATTTAGTCTTCTTTCTTGAGCCCTTACCACCACTCTTCTTCTCTAGTTCAGGGATTCTCAAACTGTGGTTCGCTAGACCAGTAGCATCACTATTGCTTGGAAGCACATTAGAAATGCATATTCTCAGACCCCTCCCCAAAAGGTACCTGAATCAGAAACTGCAGAGGGGAGGCCCAGCAATCTGTGCTTTTTAAAGTATGGTCCAGGCAGTTTAGATGCATACTCAGAACCACCTAGTTAATTTCTTAATTTGATCAATTACAATTGTTTTCAAACCTAGCTGCACCTCAGAATTAGTGGAAAGAAGAACAAAACAAAACTCCTAGCTATCTCCCCCAAACTACTGAATCAATATCGTGGTGGTTAGAAAGAAAGTAGTGATTAGGAGTAGGGGTAATCAGAAATTTTTTTTTCAAAAACCTTACTCCTGGTGATTCTAATGCATAGCCAGTTTAATATCGAATAATCTAGTAATACAAAATGAATCACTTTTTGACTAAAAGGATATATATATATATATATATATATATATATATATAAATGTATGTTTTTCTAGACATAGAAGAACCCCAGGAGAGAAAGATTACTTCATATATAATATCAAATGTTGGGGTGAACCATTGACCATAGGTCTACTCCAGGGGTTAAAAAACAGAACCTGTGTGAGTTGGCATATATACTATATATATGACATAGGATGGAATTGACAGAGTTCCATTTCTTAAGCTAAGTTACATAAGTTATATTTTTGACCCCGGAATTTATTCTTGTGATGGGAGTTCATTTCTTTGCTTCTTTAGATAATGGTGGCCTCAGTGGCTCGGGCCGAAAAGCCATGTCTACTTTGAGGTTTAGGCAGTCCCTAATTTAGTTCCTGTGCAACCATGCGCATATCAAAGTAGTGACTACAGGACATACCACTGACTGTGGCTATGTGTACCCTATGGTCATCATCTGGACCTCAGTGGTGAGTCCAAAGCAGTTGTGAGGAGAGAAGGTATAGAAAGAAGTAGCAGAGTTTAGAGACTAGTAGAAATTCTGAACCCAGTAAGCCCAAATTACAGGATTTCCATCTTGTTTTGACCACCTTGATAAAGATGGAACCAGAGATCTTTTAATTATGGTGGTAGTTGCTTGGTTTTTATTGTGACTTCTTTCTTTCTCAACTGATTTGGTCCAATTCTTATTTCTTAAACTGAAGTAGAGGTGTAGATTCGCTGTATATGTTTAATTAGGAGTTAAATTATCCTTACATCCTGAAAATCGTTTTCTAGTGTCTAGCCCAGGGTTAAATGCAGTGAAAGAAAGTCTACCAGTTTTGTGTTGTTGTCTTGTTTTTCTTTTGGGGACGGAATAATTCCACGGCTCTGTCTCTCATATATTTAGTGCTTTTAGTCCATATGATTTGAAAAGCACCTTATTATGGTGCTAACTCTGTGACCCACTGATATGCTTCATTACAGCCAGTCCTAGGTTTAGATCTGGGTGTCAGTGAGCAATGTGTTGATGATACGAGTTTTCCTTTGATACAGGGGGAAGATTTGGAAAACATTATCTCAGTATTCTCAAAGTAGATGTAGAAATAGTAGTATTGATAGTAGGATTCAAAATTTTAATTTGGGAACGTTTCTTAAGAAGATTTCAGATATTTTCCCATTTGCTTGCAGGTTGATTTCATCCTTTTTTTTTTTTCCTCAGAAAATCATATAGATGGTATATGTGCTTCATGAATGATGAAACAGAAGTTATACTAGCTGTTGTTCCAAAACCTATATGACCAAAAGCAGAGTGCATCCTCTATATCAGAAAAAAGCAAGGGTTTTTTTTTCTTCTTACTGTTTTCTTATCTCATTACATCAGACTTGCCCTTACTCGTTCCTGAGGACTTTTTTTCTATGTTTAGTTGATATCATTTTAGAAATACACTCCTGGAGCCTTTGTCTCCACAGAGATTTGTTGCAGGTATCTTGACAGAAAATTACTTACTTGTATTTCTTGTTCTCTGCAGATTTACAAACCCAGTAGATCATCACTTGCCTGCCCTCTGTCCTCCCTGAGTTGGGGATAGTTGGCTTGTTATTGTTAGACACTATTATGGTTATTATTTTCATTTCAAGAAGTCTTGAAGGCGTATACTTCAGGACCACAGAAGGAAAGGTGTATTCAGACAGATGCATACCTCCTGCTGGTAGGCGAAGTCAACAGCTTAGAAATTTAGGAGCCTCTAAAATCTGACCTGTTTTTTACCGAGGCATAACAACATATTGAGTAATGAAAACTGCATTCACAAACAGAAGCAGAATTACAGAGTGTTTTTTTTAATGTTTTTGGCTTTTTAAAAAGATTTGGCCAAAAAATAAAAGGTTTTTTTTTTAATTTTTTTGGTTTTTTAAAAAAAATTTGGAAAAAAAAAAAAAAAAAAAAAAAGAATTTGGCAGTCACATATATCAACCCTTCATTTTCTGAAGTTGATTAATCTCATAAATTTCTAAAATTCTCTGTATATATTTATATGCATACAAATAAAGAAATGGACTGGCAGAGAATCATGATAGCAGCAGTTGACATGTTGCTGCAGACACCCTCTGCTCCAAACCGGGGTCTCTCTTTGCCTAACCTGGCTTTGAATGACTACTGCTGGCTCCCGGAGAGGTGGAAAAAATATCACCACCTTTCTTGGGCAGAAATGTAGAAGTTAAGTGGGCCATTTCTCAGCTTGTGTGTTTTGTGGATAATGGAACACAGAATTCCTCAGGGTCACCCTGAGGGTCAACCAAGTATCCCATTTTTAAAAATGAAATTTATAGCTTCGATACAGTGACTTGAAAGGGGGCACAGAGAACCTAGTTTGCCTACAATTGAACAACATATAAATCTTCCAAAAAGTAATACTCTCAGGATCAGCTATAAGCACTGTTTGAGAAGAGAGTTCACGGTAGGGGGGAGGGGGTGGTCACAGGTGCGATGTTCTCATCTTTCTTCTTTGGAAGGGTGTGATGTATCCCCAAATACATAAAGAGGTGGATTGAGTATCATGTGTTTGGGGATATGTTTCAATTTCCACACCATGAGTTATAAAGATAAATACACAAAGGTATTTCTCATCCATTATAAAATAATTAACATTTATAACTCTGATTTTAAAAGGAGTTGAATTCATGGTAACTTAGCAACATGAAATTCAGTGGAGTCAATTTTGCAACATATCTTAGGGAAGTCTGAATCAGACAGTAGGTTTCCAATTAAACTGTTAATTGTGTCATTTGATACTTGGCTTGTAGGGCAGAAGCCCAACACAGAGAGCATGAAGCAGACACAGCATTAATAATATAATTCAACTGATTCTTTTCTAAACATATGACAATAATTTCTTAGCATGCTTATCAGTATTTTTAAAAATAACTAGGTATTAAAACTGAAGGTCAGCACCCTTTTTTTTTTTTTCATTTTCCAACAGAATTTACTATTACATGTGTACTTTATGCTGAAATACGGTGATTGCCCAGCTGTCAAATAGAATCCAAAAGCCTTAGCATGGCCTATAAGACCCTACATGGTCCAGCTGCTAGGGACCTCCAGGTCCCACCGTGTATTCTCTTTGCTCACATCCTCCAGCCACACTAGCCTCTGGGCTGTCCTTGGAATAAAACAAACATAGTTCTGCCTCAGTCTCTGTATTTGCTCTCCTTTCTGCCAGGAAAGCTCACATGTTCACACGGCTCACTCCTTCACTTCAGTCTCGGTTCTGCGCAAGATATCACCTCCTCAAAAAGAGTTTTCCTGACACCCTAACTTAAAGTGCCGGCACCCATCACTCGCCAGTCTCTTAACGTGACTTATTGTTTTTCATAGGGTTTAATCACTACCTAACTTTATATTTTATATCTACTCTGTTTTTATCAACTGTCTGTCCTACTAGAATGTGAGCTCTGTTGAAGCCAAATTTTTGTCTGACTTGCTCTAGAACAAGACCCTGGCACAGAGTAAGAACACAATAAATATCTATTGAATGAATGAATGTGAATTCTCTTGGAATAAAAAAATTGACTTTGCATTTTGTTTAATAATATCAGAAAGCTACTCAGTATGAATATTCTTCTTAGTCATTTACATTATTTTAAGGGAAATATAAAGCCCTAAAAGTTGAATTTTGAAATATAATTCATTCTATATCTGTGATATTTATCCCTGCAAAGATTTATTGACATTCAACCGGCCCACGATTCTTCTGTGTTGCAATGAATATCTTCTTTTTAAAATAAACAATTTTTGGGTTATGAAATTAGTATATACTCACTTTAGAAAATACTATAAAAAGAATAAACTTAAATCATCCATAATTTTACAACCCAGAAATAACTACTGGTAAAATGTTTTCTTTCAGTGTTATATAAAATTGAGATCCAATTGTTTATCAGAGTTTATTATCTGTATTTTTCCCTTAACATTTTTCATTTCACATTATACCTTAAGCATATCTTAAGAAACATAATTTTTAATGTCCTCACAATATTCCATTTTGTGTATGTCTCATACATTATTTAAACATCCCGTTTGTCTCTTATTCTTGAGCATTTGGGTGGTTTTTGGTCTTGTGATACAATTATAAAAAATACTGTAACGATTATCTTTGTATAAAGTTGCACATTTATCTTCAGATAAATTGAAATAAATTTGTACTTTTTAAGGTGACTAATACTATTTTAATGAAATGTGCTATCTCGATGCTTATAATAAAGTATTAAACATTCCCATTTATTTAGGGATAGGATTTTTTTAAGAATTATATCGATGGTTTCTATGTTAAATGGGCTCATATTATACTTTTTAGTTCTTGCACTTAACATTATATCATTGACATCTTTCCAAGTTACTGCCTATATGTGTACTCTCCCTCATTTCTTTAAACTTTTACATAAATTTACATATATGAATGAACCATTTTTTTTTACTTAGTATCCTACAAATGGATATTTAGTGTTGCCCCCTATTTTCTCACCAGTATAAATATTGCTGCAATTAAAACTATCTTTGCTTATTTGTGTAAGTTTCTAGAATTAGAACTGCTAGGTGATCACCGGTCAGAATGGCCATCATCAAAAAATCTACAAACAGTAAATGCTGGAGAGGGTGTGGAGAAAAGGGAAGCCTCATACACTGTTGGCGGGAATGTAAATTGATACAGCCACTATGGAAAACAGTATGGAGGTTCCTTAAAGAAACTGAAAATAGAACTACCATATGACCCAGCAATCCCACTACTGGGCATATACCCAGAGAAAACCATAATTCAAAAAAACACATGCACCCCAATGTTCATAGTAGCACTATTTACAGTAGTCAGGGCATGGAAGCAACCTATAAGTGTCCATCGACAGAGGAATGGATAAAGAAGATGTGGCACATATATATATATATACAATGGAATATTACTCAGCCATAAAAAGGGATGAAATCGGATCATTTGTAGAGACGTGAATGGACCTAGAGAGTGTCCTAGAGATTGTTCATACAGAGTGAAGTGAGAAAGAGAAAAGCAAATATTGTATAATAACGCATATATGTGGAATCTAGAAAAATGATATAGATGATCTTAGTTGCAAAGCAGAAAAAGAGAAACAGACGTAGAGAACAAATGTATGGATACCAAGAGGGAAAGGGGTGGGGTGGGAGGAATTGGGAGACTGGGATTGACACATATACATTTTTGATGCTATGTATAAAATGGGTAACTGATGGGAACATGCTGTATAGCACAGGGAACTCACCTAGTGCACTGTGATAACCTAAATGGGAGGGAAGTCTAAAAGGGAGGGGATATCTGTACGTGTATGGCCCATTCGTTTTGTTGTTCAGTGGAGGCTAACACAGCTTTGTAAAGCAACGCTGCTCAGCCATAAAAAGGAACGAAATGGAATTATTTGTAGTGAGGTGGCTGGACCTAGAGTCTGTCATACAGAGTGAAGTAAGTCAGAAAGAGAAAAACAACATATGCTAACACATATATATGGAATCTAAAGAAAAAAAAAGGTTCTGATGGACCTAGGGGCAGGACAGGAATAAAGACTCAGATGTAGAGAATGGACTTGAGGAGATGGGCAGGGGGGAAGGGTAAACTGGAACAAAGTGAGAGAGTAGCATTGACATGTATACACTACCAAATGTAAAATGGATAGCTACTGGGAAGCACAGGGAGACCAGCTCCATGCTTTGTGACCACCTAGAGGGGTGGGATAGGGAGGGTGGGAGGGAGATGCAAGAGGGAGGGGATATGGGGATATATATATATATACATATAGCTGATTCACTTTGTTATACAGCAGAAACTAACACAACATTGTAAAGCAATTAAACTCCAATCAAGATGTTAAAAAAAAAAAAAAAAAAAAACATTGTCAGAGAGAGAGATAACCTGCTTGTATTTTGTAAAAACAACAACTAGAAAACACTACTAGGTGAAAGCATTTGTGCATTTTTTATTTTGACATGTGTTGCCAAATTTCCCTTCATAATGTTTTGTGAATTTATGCTTGTAGAAACAGCAAATGAGAGTTCTTTTCCCATACCCTCTCCAACACTGATCTTTTAATGTCTTATAGTATAATAGATGATGTGTGGTACCTTACCTTTAATTTACATTTCTTTTAATTTTGAATAAGATTAGTCATATTTTTGTATACTTGTTAGCCATTAGTCTTCTCCAGGCTGTATTTTAAATAGCTGCTGTCTTTCTTCAGCAAGAGATGTGTACTTAGGAGTGAATATTCCACCCCATATTATTTAATTTTTCAAAATTATTTACTTCACATGATCAAATTTGGATGTATGTAAAAATGTTAGGCAACTTTTTATTGTTATTTTTATGTTGCTTTTGCTTTTGCTTTTTGAAGTAAAGGATTCTCTGCCTATTAAAATTTGTTCCATAGGAAAATAGTTTAATTTCAATAGCTATTAAATTTGTAATAATTATTTTTATGAATAGGTGATGTGTTACTGAATTTTGGGAAAAGCATGCATCGAATTATAACAGAATTTTGTCATTATATCTTTGACATATAAGTGAAAGTGTTAATTTATTTTTAGTGATTCTCTTATAGAGTTCCAAACTTAAGGTATTCATTAAAGTATTTGACTCTAAGGAATCATTCACCAGTACTGCTTTTTATAATAATGAGTATATTATTAACTCCAACATATGGAATAGTATAGTAATAGGTAGTTTTACTTAAGATTTCACACACATTATCTCATTTGCCTCTCAGGCTAATCTTGAATCTTTAAATGTTGAATGACATACTCACAATCAAGATCACATGGTGGTTAACATGGATCTAACTCCAAACCCGTGCTTTTTTTCTGTTTAGTAAATAGATCCACAGAATGAGAGACATCTGCCATCATCATATAGTAACACCTGTTCTTGCTGCCGTAGCCAAATGAGAGTCAGAAGCTCAGCTCCTCCTGTTTTGTGTATTAGGATCATAATCACTTACATTTCTGTCTTGTTCTATTCATTCATAAGTCTATTTCACAACCTTTAACACATTTTATCCTTGAAATAATCACGCAAATTAGGTAAGACCAAAAGTACTGCTTTCACTTTCACCCAAAAGGAAAAACACTCTCATGGAAATGATTTTTTTTTGAGATTGATAGTGAATTAATGAAGAGCCAGGATCAGAATCCAGGGCTTTAGAGTTTTAGATGTACAAGGATGATCTGTCACTTGCCAAGTTGAATGTGTAGAATTTGATATATTACTAGCCTCTATATAAATAAGGTTGAAAATGAAACAGAAATGTAGTCTTCTGTTTTTCCATCTGTCTGGAATTTTACAATTCTTCATTGCAAAATAAGGCCTAGGAATATCAGCCCATATATTAGTGAGATTCTATCTCCTCCTCCTATCAGAGAATATAATGCCTGTTTTAGTTTGCATAGGACAGAAATCTCTAGAAAAGGACACTAAATGAAAGTGAGAAGAAACACACACATACACACACACACACACACACACACACACACACACACACACACACACATCCTACCCTGACTCTAAGTTAGAAATATTAAAGAGATTTGAAGTGCTTAATAATTGACATGTCTTCAGTGAGGCCAAAATTTTATTTTGGTTCACTTCCATTTTGAGTGTAATAGTGTATTGTTAGTATTTTATTAATAATATGGTTCAGATTTTGGTATTTTATAAATTAAACATTCATATTTTTCAAAGTTATGCATTTCTTAATTGATTTTATTATGCTATTTGTAATGGAAAAATCACCTTAATTTAATTTAATGGAAATCAGTAAGGAATTAGAATCACTTAATAAATTGACCTTCCAACAGAACTTGCAGGGATCCCTGTACATAACCTCCTACATTCTACATTGCCACATTTGGGAGCATTGCTTAGTGTATATATATATATATATACTTTTTTAAAGATAAATTTATTTATTTTTGGCTGCGTTGGGTCTTCGTTGTTGTGCATGGGCTTTCTCTAGTTGTGGTGAGCAGGGGCTACTCTTCATTGCGGTGTGCGGACTCCTCACTGCAGTGGCTTCTCATTGCGGAGCACGGGCTCTAGGAGCATGGTCTTCAGTAGTTGTGGCTCACAGGCTCTAGAGTGCAGGCTCAGTAGTTGTAGCTCACGGGCTTAGTTGCTCCAAGGCATGTGGGATCTTCTTGGACCAGGGACAGAACCCATGTCCCCTGCATTGGCAGGCAGATTCCTTACCACTGCCCCACCAGGGAAGTCCCTGCTTAGCATGTTTTGTAAACTTGGTCAAATACATATTTTTCTCACAGCATACCCCAGAGGTCATTATCATTGAGAGATAGTGACACAGTGTTTACGCATCATCAATAAGACCTTCACTTTGAGTTCCTTTTTCTTATGGTGATGATTTGTCAGCCTTCCAAAAATATTTTTTATTCAATTCTGACCCCTTTATGAATTTAATAGAATCAAAAGACTTGCCTATGACAGTAAAGTGGTTTTTCCCAGTTAATACTTGTCTAGCTCTAATAAGGATCTAGTCAAGTTTCAGTGAAGATGACCTCTTTACCACTCTGTTTGAAAGAGTTGAGCCAACTGCTTTCAGTAGTGAAATTATTCCATGGCAGGTTGTGTGCTATACCAATCTTTTAGACCTCTGACTTCTTTTAAGAGGAAAATTAGATTGAACTCTAATCCTGCTCACTAACAATGGCTGCATATGTGTCTTTTCTCTTGGAACAGCTCAATGGTTATTCGGGACTTAACCCTACGCAGTGCTGCTAGCTTTGGCTCCTTCCACCTGATCCGTCTGCTCTACGACGAGTATATGTTCTACTTAGTAGAACATCGTGTTGCTCAGGCAACAGGAGAGACACCCATAGCGGTCATGGGTGAGGTAAGAGAGGCTAAAAGAGCTATGACCCACAGGGCTTTCTAAAAAGATCTGAATTTTATTTTAATCTAAAGGTATTAATCATCGAAGCAGCCAATTGGTTCCTAACCAATGAGTCTTGGACCCCAGAGGGCCTGTGTGGTTATTTCAGGGGGTCCTTAAATCCCTCTGTTCATACATATTTTCTTAGTCATAGGTTCTAAAACTGTCGATTATATCATGTGAAAGTACATGGAATATTTAAATATGCTATAAAGGTGTCTATGTAAAAGAAAATCTTGAGAATCACTGAACTTTAAAAAATCCTTAATATTACTCAGCCATAAAAGAGAATGAAATAGTGCCATTTGCAGCAACAGGGATGCACCTAGAAATTATCATACCAAGTGAAGTTAAGTCAGAGAAAGACAGATATTATATGATATCACTTATATATGGAATCTAAAAACAATAGTACAAATGAGTTTATTTACAAAACAGAAACAGACTCACAGACATAGAAAACAAACATATGGTTACCAAAGGGAAAGCAGGGGTGGGATAAATTGGGGGGTATGGGATTAACAGATCCACACTACCATATATAAAATAGATAAGCAACAAGGTTTTACTGTATATAGCACAGAGAACTTGATCCAATATCTTGTAATAAACTGTGTGGAAAAGAAATGAAAAAAAGTTTATAGATATATACATATATAAATATATGTATAACCGAATCACTTCGTTGTATACCTGAAACTAACACAATATTGTAAATTAGCTATACCTCAATTTAAAAAAAATCCTTATTGACTGGAAAATAAGAAAGATTGATGCTTCTGATAAGGCTAAGGGCTAGGAACTCAGAGGAAAAAGTTAAATATGTATTTTGTAGACTCTTTTTCCAAGTGCCCGAGAACAAAATGAAGGATAATAACAATGATGATGAAAATGATAGCTAACATTTTGGGGGCACTTACTATGTGCCAAACAGTCCTAAGTCCCTTATGTATAATAAAGCATTTAACACATACAACAACTGTTTGAGATAGGTGCTACGTTATCCTGTTTACAGATGAGAATCTGAGGTTCAGGAAGAAAGCTAAGACACAGAGAGATTAAAGGGTTACATAGCTAGCAGACAGTGGAGACCTGTTTTGAATATTCAGTCTGATTTTCATACCCATGCTCCTAATCACTAAAGGTGTAGGAAAAAAATTCTCTTCTTAATTTCTGGATAGTGTCAAAATGTATTTTCAACATGTCATAAAGCTAAAATGCTAAAGTTAATATACACAAGGGCTGGCTAATATAATGAGGGATAGATGCACATGCACAAACGATTCAGCCCTGGCTCACTTTGTTGTATTGAACTGGGTTTTGATTGAATCCAGATTTTGCTGGATTATGCCAGGTTAGGCAATGTTACATATTACTGCCCAAAGCAGTCAAGAAGACATGTTCACTTTTAAGCTATGTGTATGTGCTTATTTAAATTTAAAAAGTAAAAATAAATATTAGATGCTTTTCCTAGTTTAATAAATATGATAAAGGTATAAATTTTAAAATATGTTAAAATACCTCAAGGACCTTTATAAGTATTCTAATATAAATAAAATACATGTGACTTTTATTCAGAAAGTTGGTTAAAATATTCTTCTTTCCCTCTTTAAAATCCCTTGCTGTATGCTGATCTATATGTGTTTGTATGTTTCTTAATGGTGATTGTGCCTAAATGATGCCAATTATGTGTATGTGAGATTAAGCAAGATTCATTTTAGCTTTTAAATTACAGGCAGGACCTCATCATTGACCAAAACAATCTGGACTTTTCTTAGATTTGACTTCCCCTCAGTGCCTCTTTGCTTAGTTCTCTTATAGATGCCTGGTTGCAAAATGCCCAGTTGGCAAGTAGATTAAATACGATAAAATTTTTTAACTCAGGGCTCAAAACTTCTGAAATAGACATGCCTTTTGGTATATTTAACACATTTGGCAACTACCTCATATGCTCCAGGACTTCTTTAACAGAATAACCAGGATAATGATAAACAGTGATTCTCATTAACACCATGTGGCTAATCCTGATGCGTGATCTCCGTTTCCCTTGCATCTCTAGGGAACAAAGCCTGTGGCCATGAGCCAGTGACACGGTGTGAAGACTTAGCACTTAGCGACCTCCTCATATGCTAATACAAGCAGTACTGGCTCACCAATATTAAAATGTCCTTATATAGTCTATACTGCCAACTAATCATTCTAATGATTTAATTGACATTCTTTTTTACTATATGTAAACAATGTAAATGAATAAGACAGATTGCCACATGATGGCAAAGATATAATATAAATAAAGTCTAGATCAGAAAGTAAGGTATAAATACCTTCTCTAAGATCAAAGATCTAAGCATACCTCTTGATTTCTTTGCTTACTATCTCCTTACCCAATTTATAGGAAAATCCTTTGAGCTGTCTATGCTCATCCATTATTTAGCCAAGGCCAAGTAAAGCTAATTTTACAGGCTTGATCTCCCCATAAAACATTGATGCCTCATAGACCAATTGGCCATTATAGACCTGTTGGCCGTGGTCATATTATCATGTCTAAAATTTCTTGATTCTTCGGAAAAGGAGAAGGAAATTCAAGGGAAAGGAAGGCTGTTTTCTCATGCATCTCTCACGTGTTATCCTAAGCCTACCCTAGAAATGAGATTGGAGGTAAAAAAGGCTTTCATGTGTCAAGCCTCAGCTGCATTCTTAGCTCCGTAAATGACCTCCCTTTCCAAACCTCTAGTCCAGAAGTGCCTGTGTATATAATGGGAGCAACACCACAGGCCAAAATCCATTGAAATCCATAAAAATCACCATTACCCTCAGTTGCAGCAAGTGGTTTTCAATCATCAGTAACAACAACCACAAAAACAGTAATAATTGTCACTATTTATTGAGAATTTATTATACCCTTAATGAAATTAAGCTCTTGATCTATCTACTAATGGTCCTTTCTCAGTAAATGGTACCCACCCTGTCGATCATGTTGGATATGTGAGCATCATCTTTATGTATCTTTCTGTCTTGACCTGCATATCCAACCAGTTACTAAGTCTGCCCTTTCCCAAACTCCCCATAGTGCAGTCAGTATCATCTTATGAAAATGCAAACCTGATTGTGTTATCCACACTTAAAACCCTTTAGTGGCTTTTTTCTTCTTCTACTTAAGGAAGAAAAGTCTTCCCTTGGTATAAGATCTGGCCCTGTCTCTCTGATCAACCTCACCCTCCCTCTTTCAGGTCCTTCTGCTGCAATCACAGTAGTCTTTTCTCTATTCTTATTCACCAAGCTTTTCTCATCATTGGCCCACTGTGTAAACTGTTCTTTTACCTGGAACCCTCTGCCTGACTCTCCTTGCCCATTCTAACTCCTTCATGTCTTAAATATCAGTTCCTCGAGGAGGCCCAATTTCCCCCAGACTACGTTAGATACTCCTTTTCTCTCTGATTTGCACTTTTACTTTTCATTCTAGAACCTACGTAATATTAATTGCGTGATTCTTTGTATGATTTGTGTTATCGAAGATTTAATGCCTGGAAATAATGGAGAACTTTAAGTCAGAAGAACTAAACTCTACTTATAGTTCTGTCATTTATGGTAGTATAATCTTCGGCAAATTGTGTTCACTTTTGTTGATTCTCAGACTTATCTCTAAAATTAATTTTTTCATTTATTTAACAAATACTTCTTATGCATCTACTCTAGACCAAACATTATAATGTTTAGGATGTAGTGATGAACAAAATGGATTTTGATGCTGCATTCAAGGAACTTATATTTTAGTAGGGGATACATATTTGTTAAATGTTCATATAACTACATAGCTATAAATTCTGATAAGTGCTGTAAAGGAAAATTAAAGGGATATAGGAATACTTAAAGAATAATATTCACTTGTGAGTGAATATTATTTTTAATCTATTTTACAGATGATGAAATGAGACACAGAGCCATCAAGTCACAGTCACACAGAGTCACACAGCTACTAGGTTGTAAAATCAGGTTCTGAAACCAAGCAGCCTGGCACCAAAGCCCTTGCTGTTAATCTACCATGCTTATTACCTGCTGCAGGATGGGGTGAGATTGGAATAAGAATAGTTCAGAAATCAGTAAAGGGACAGCTGAAAAATAGTCACAAACTTTATTGGACATTTGTTTTACCTTTATAGGTGCTGTATTTGGGAGAGGTGTCAGGCAGCTAAATAGATCCAGAAGCAAAAGGAAAGGTTTCCCTTTCAAGGTATCTTAAGGATAATTAATACATCTTTTCACTAATGTGAATTCAATAAGTGAGTTTTAAAACTCATTTGAACAGGCAAGAGAGACCAATACATTATGTTTTACATATAAACACAGTATACAAGTTTTATTTTTACATTCCCTGTAGCACTGACATTTCAGTTGTTGAAATGAAGGCTACCATGTAATGGAACCCCCAAATGAAACAGCATCACCACCATGAGTTTTCTTCTAAACGTCAGCCTGCTACTACATTAATACTGAGCAGTAAGTTATTTAAAGCATGTGCATTTCCAAAGTTTCATTATTATTTTTATTTTTTGCCTAGATGATAAAAAGGAAACTACTGCTAAGATTTATGCAGTTTTTTGAATTTTTATTTAAATGTTATAAATATGCCAATAGAGTTTCTGGCAGTGGTGAAATTTTAAGAGTAGGAATAAAATAAAATAAACAAGTTGCATCTGTTTGTACACCTGTTAAATTTTTTTAAAAATCATAAGGTTTTCTGTACAGCTCTGACAAGGAAAATTGAGCAGAAAATATTTTTATTTGGATTTTATGACTAGTTGAAGGATATTTAGAAGTTAATGGCATACATGCTTTATTTCTTTAAAATATACGTAGTCTTAATATATTCACTGAATCTACAAATTTTTATTGCTTCGTAAAATGATTTTCTGTGACAAACATTTTTATATTTAATGTATTAAATATATTTAAAATGTCTTTATCATAATTTAATTATACTTAATATTATATCTTTGTAATCAACTTTTTGAAATAAAAATAGGAACCAAAAGCTGCTTTTGCTCAGCTGTGAATATCAATATTAAAAATATAATATTTTAGTAATATTTTTAGGGAAAAAAATTGAGGAACTCTTAAGGGTTTACCATTAAAAGAAAAATGTCTTGGCTTCAGTAAAATTGATGTACTCAAAGTGAAAGGGGAAAAAACTCTTTAAAATTTAAAAACTGGAGAAGAGCAATAATAATTCACAGGCAAGCTTTTAGGATAAAAGTTGAGTGAAAAAGTTCCATTTGATGGAAGTACAACCATTGTAAATATGCATGGATGCTTAAGATAAAATCAAATTAATGAAAAATAGATTTCAGTGAGCATTATTCTAGTGCAACTAGGGAATACACTGAAAATGTACCTGTTGAATAATAGACTTGTTATAGAATATTTTAAGAGGGATGAATCATATCACAGTTGAAATCATTTGCAGGAAAAAAAACCATCTTGGAACAGCAGTAACTTAAAAAGTATAATGAATACTTGTCAAAAGTTATATAAGTTATTATTTATAATAAAGCTTACTGTTTATTAATATTTTTCTAATTGAAGACTGGTCTTGTGACAACTACTCTGCTAAATGTCTTACATTTTTATGTAATATTCACCAAAACCTTACAAGGGATATGTTAGTGTCCCCATTTCACCCATAAGGAAAACAGAGGTTGAAAGTTGCCCAATATCAGAACTAGTGGTAGCGCTAACTGTAGGAAGTGGGGCTGTCTCACTCCAAGTAGCCAAATCGGTTCAATCCACACTTTAATTTTTCACCATATAAATTGTTTATAGACAGTTTCGGAATAGAGACTAATTTATTTCTGTCTGTCTGTACTTTACAACTCCCCCAAATGCCTGTATACTCGCAATCACGCACAAACCAGATGCCTAGTATGAAAGCTTTCATTATTTTGTTCCAAGGCTTCTTTCCTCTGCATTGCAGGATGCATCTGATAGTCCTACCACCCTTCCCCTTTCCACTTTTTGTTAGTAGACGTTCAGAATATGCAAGCGAAATGGAATATTAGTCTAAGCAAATTGCAGTTGGAAAGCTAAATCTGCCAGAAGACAACAACAACAACAAATTACACCCTTCAGCTCCTCTGTACCCACCCACAGACCTAAATCAAAGTTATGTTTTTAGAATTTGCAGTTTGCTTTTAGCTGTAAATCTGCTCCTCTACATTAGCACAATTCTAACAACTTGAAAATAAATGATAAAAGTGACTCCCTGGAAAGCCTTTCTCCTACACCTTCATCCTCCAAGTTCCTAAGAATTATCTCTGTAGATGCTCTCTGGTTTTTTTTTCTCCTCTTTCCTGGTTTGTCATTCTGTTCCTCACTCTCCTTGCATGTGAGCAAAGCACCTATTGACTCAGCAGCCCAGGGCTGCAACCCTATCCCTCTGGGATCCCTGCTCATTAGCTTCCTCCACTTGGTTTCCTTCCCTGCTTGCTCTGGGCTCTAACCTCTCCTCACATCCTCTTCAGGGAATGGAGTTTTGCTTACAGCTCTGGTCTAAACACAATCCCACAATAGGTGCCCCAAAAATACTCACTCAAGGAAGGAAGTACAAAAGAATGATGGAAAGACAGACAACCAACTAACAGAACTTCTCATTTCATTTCATGATGGACATACTGGATTTCTATATCAGGAAAATAATGCTCCTAGACCAAGAAGAGCTCCCTTTCCCCAGAGTACTCCTTCAGTATTTCAGAGAACCTCTGTTATGAAGTTGGGTTTTCATAAGTGCTTACAACTAGAGATTAGTTTTCCTGAAGTGTTTGGAAGTGGGAAAAGAGAAGAAAATAGAAATCCAGGATTTCTTGACATTGTTCAAGAACTAAAATGATCACTGTAGACGTTAGGAAGGGAAACTCGGCACACTGTCCTCTTCAGCAAAGTCCACCACTGGACTCTTTGCTTAGCAACAGGTTAGCCTGGTAGCCCAGCCTCAGAGTCAACTAGGTGTGAAATGTTCCCTGGCCTAGATTAAGCATGACGGCTTCCCCTGCTGGCCTCCTTGCCATGCTCTATCATCCTGTGCCCAGCCCAAGTGGCTCTGGCCTTCCATTGTCTTTCTGGTATTTTTGCTCAGACACAGGTGAAGTTGATGGTTGCTGGTCCTCCTGGTAAAGAAATAGTCCTTGTTTGGGATGGGTAATTTCCTCAATTCACAGGAATTGTTTTCTGCTTTTCACCATCACTATACTAAAATATGCTTTCATAAGTATGAGAGATTTTCAGCAAGTATATGGGCCAGTTGTGATGATCCTTCCATCACTTCAAATCTGATTCATGCTAGTGGTAAAGGTCTGCTTGGTACAAAGAGAACATGTTTCCACACTTCCACCACCCTTGTCTCTCCAGTTAATAATTTCCATAAAAAGGGAAGTGGTATAATCAAAATAGGTACTCTTCTGACATAATAAATTGATATCATGCTTTCCTGATAGGCAGTGAAGGCAGCCTCAGTGGGAGCTTGTCTTTAGTTAAGAGCACCAAGGTTCTATCTTCTCAGCCCATAGTTTTATTTACATAAAGGATATGCTGCCAGGCCCAACCCTAGCATTTGGGTAAATATATCTTGGTAATAACTTGGAAGGCTGGGTTTAAGTTTAAAATTCTTAGGCTCCTCCTAGTTCCATGCCAGAAAATGGTGACATAGACATAGTTGACCCATGGCCCACCCTGTGGCCCCTAGACCACTTCTCTTGTGTGTCATTCCCTATCCTGTATTGTGAAGAGCGTGTGCTCATGCTTGTGGGCACCTCGGTCCAGTGTTCAGGTTTTGTCTGCCCTTTGCAAATAGCTGCACCCTCCGCACTGGCTCTCCCTTCTTTCTTCTGATGGGTGGACTTAGGGAGAGATCTGCACAGGCCTGAAAGGGGACTTGGGGCTTTAGGCAGGGAATTCTGGGATCTCAGGTAACAGAAGTATGGTCTGGGGGCAGGAGTGAAACACAGGCTCCAGGAGGGCACATCTACGTGGCCCAGTGGACTCCTTGTCTGTGGGGAGGGCCATGGCCACAGGAAAGCCAGAGCAGGGCTCTCCGTGGTGTGGGGCTCAGGACAGAGGCCCCTCTTGGTTTGGCCTAATGGTAGCATTAAATGTTACTGGTTTTGAAATTGCTTTTCTCCTCAAAAGCAACTAAGGCCTGTATTCCTACTTCTTCACTACCTGCGTGCTCACTCATGAGTGCTTCTTAGAGGTTTTTCTCCTTGAAGTATAATTGATTTACAATATTATATTAGATTCAGGTGTACAGCCTAGCAATTCAGTATTTTTACAGATGATAGTCCATTTAAAGTTATCACAAAATAATGGCTATATTTCCCTGTGCTCTAAATATATCCTTGTTGCTTATCTATTTTATACATAGTCATTTATATCACTTCTTAGAAATTTTGAAACAATATAAAGGTAGATAAATTACTGTGTTCCCAGAGCGCAGAGGGCAACAAAAAAGCCTGAACAGTCAGAATCATGATGAAAATATGCTACCCGGGTACAGAGTAGTCAACAGCACAAGTTGCCAGGATAGCTGACTAGCCTGAAGGGGTAGAACCAACAGCAAATATAGGGCAGAATTTGGCTTGCTGTGAAGCAAACTGGCAGAAATCTTAGCCATCTTAGCAGGCTTCAGTAAAACTATTTGGAAATAGATAGAAAAGTCCACTTCCAGAAAAAAAAAAAACAGAAAACAAAAAACCAAGGAACACAAGATTTTCCCAACTGGAACATTAACGTGCCTTGTGAATTTTTTAAAATCGGAAATCACTTTAAAGTCAGCAATTATTTTTCCTCAGTTGTGAAATCCTGTACCAGTGCTAAATGCAATGCTTTGACTAATTTGGTTCTCATTTGGAAGACATTAAAGAAAATAATAATGTTCTGAAATCCCTTATGATTGAAATTTCAAGACATTTCTCTCCACCATCAAAAACATTCAAAATAGTTGCCACTACCTAATCCTTTTGTGATCGATTCTACTAACTTCGGTTAATAGAACTGAAATCATAGGAGACTGTGCAGCCATTTAAGGTTTGTAAAGTTCAGAACATTACAAAGTTCAAGCTAAGTACAGAATGTTGAAAGATTAGAATTGGGTCAAGAGCTTCCAAATCTGCATGGGAACAATCTTCCTACTTTTATAGGAACTGCTTTAAAGGCTCTTACTTCTTTATTGACTTCTTAGAAGAACAGAGCGAGAAGCAGTTGGTTAGGTCAAGGTTTACATGTTGACATTCATCTGAGCTCGTCAGCTATTTCTGGTTGTGTGATCATCCTCATTACGCTAAAGGTGCAAAGCATACACACACACAACACCATCCTTGTTTAGGACAGCCCTTCTCATGGTATTTGCTTGAGTCATAAAAGGCTTGGTCAGTACATCAAGTGACTTCAGCTTCAGCCCTAGACTGAGTTTATAGTGTCAACAACCTTAGGTCAAAGCCTAAGGAACACTTCCATTCTGAAGCAGTACTCCTTGTAGCCCCACTCAGCTAGAGACATTTCATTTTGAAATCACCATCTTACGGTTTTAGGGTTAAACGGAATTCTAGGACTTTAGTCTTTGAAAATTGAGTCTTGAAGACGTTAAACCCTGTCTATTTCATATATGTGGAAACCTGAGGTTCAAAGAGTATTATGTCTGGGGTCACAGGACTGATAGTGGCAGAGTTGGGATTCAAACCCAGGTCAGGCTAGCCCCACACCCCAAGTTGTTCGACACCCAAATTTAAATTTCGTATTTCCCATTTAATACCTTTGCAACCTGGGCAAGTTATATATACGTATATCTCAAGAAAACGTGAGTTTTCTCATCAACAGAATAAACATAAGAACCATTCCTTCACAGGGATGTTGTGAGGACTAAAGTAGGAAGGAAGATAGGTATAGGTTATTAGGTATAGGTAGATAGATGGGGTGGATAGGCAGGCAAGCAGACAGGCACATACAAGGTACCAGATTTTTGTTAGTTCCATTTCCTTTCCCTTTCCTTTCCATAAGTATATAAATATCTGAAGTTATGTGTATTAGTCAAGAGGGACTATATTTGATTGCCTTCTACTCTGAATTAGATTTTTTAATATTGATTTTACACTGACAATCCAAGTAATAATGTGTTGAATTAGACCATCATTTCTTGACAATACAAACATAAGCTTAGAAGTTGAAATTAATAAAACAGATAACGTAAAGGCATGTGAAGGCTTTAATAATACTATATTACAAGGGGAGAATAGCCTGTAGGCTGTTTTTGAATGGTGAGTCAAATGATTCATGGAATTACAAAGCATCCAACCACATTATTTGGGATGTAGCCAAAGTGGTAATCAGAGGCAAACTAATTCAATGCTTTATAAAACACCGCCAACATAATAGAATGGGGAAAGAAGTCAATTAGAAAAGAAAATGGCAACATTAGGGAGGAAGCATAAACATAATTGGGTCTAACTAGACATAGCTAGACTTGGATAAAATCTTATCAGTAGGATTGATTGAAAGGTCTTATACATACTTATGAAGCGGGAAGAAAGTATTATATATAAAATTATATATATATATATATATATATGTAAAATTTATGCAGGTTAAAAGGTAATAGTGCCGAAGAGACATCTAATGTCAGCTAATCCTCCGCTAGCACCTTGGCATCTGGCTGCAGCGTCTATACAGCATGGATCCTCATGGAACCATGGAGTAGTGTTAACACAAGAGGGCTTTCCGAGGTTGTTGGAGCTGCTTGTTGTGCAGTTTGATGGCACAGATTTCTCTCATGAAACTGTCCAAAGGACCAATATGGATGTAACTGGTCCTTAGTGTGTAACTTTATCATCAGAGTTTCTCCTTGGGCCTCCGTTTGGATGTGGAGCTTAGGGCTGTTCTGGCCCCACTACTCAGTAGCTTTTGATTCCCTCAGTTTTGACTTCCACTTCTTTGTCAGGAATGACTTCCTTATGTGTCATCACTAACAACTTTCAACTCTGTGATCTTGGTAAACTTTTTTGGATGTATGTGTGCTTCCAATAAGTCTAAACCTTGAAATGCATGCTATGAAAAACTTTCAGAGATAGGAAGTTTTATACATAAAATTCGAAGTCTGTAAATGAAAATAAAGAACAAATGCCCTTAGTGAGAAATATATTATAAAAAATGAATTTGTGCCTATATACAATACTAACCCACCTCACCCCTAATGAAGAGCACAAAACAGACAAAATTGAGGGGAAAATTACTGTGTTACAAACAGCTTGATCTGGAGGATGTATTTCCTCCAATAGTAGAAAAAAATTTACTGTCAAATGATTTTATTCAGGCAAATACGACAGTTTTTTTTGAGGTAGCTTAGATGTGTGTAGTAGGCGGTATAATGACCCCCAAAGGTGTCTACATCCTAACCCTGGGAACCTGTGGATATGTTAGTTTACAGATGGACTTAAGGTTACTAATTAATTGACCTTAAAATAAGGAGATTAACCTTGATTATCTGGATTGGCCCACTGTGATCACAAGGGTCTTTAAAAGTGGAAGAGAGAAGCAGAAGAGTCAGTGTCAGAGTGATGTAGTGGAAGAAAGACTTGACCGGACATTGCTGGCTCTGAAGATGGACGGGGGTCACACCCAGGACTGTGGGCAGCCTCTAAAAGCTGGAAAAGAAAAAAAGAAATTCTCCCTAAAAATTTTCAGAAAGGAATACAACCCCGCCAACACCTTAATTTTAGCTCAGCGAGACCCATTTTGGAATTCTGACTTCCAGAATTAAAAAATAGTAAGTTTGTATTATTTATAGCCACCACATTTGTGGTAATTTGTTTCAGCAGCAGTAGGAAACTATTACAGTATAAAAGCTAAATTGCTCTGAATGAAGTCAGTTATTACTTGTGGATTATGAACTCTTCTTCCAGTATATTATTTTTTTCTTACTTCCTCCCCTCCTCTACATACATCTCACTGACATGTCTCCATGGATGACTCCACCCCAAAAACCATCCTCATCTAGAGCTATTCCTTATTTGCTTTTACCAATGGAGAACTTATGCTATTGGACTATCTCTTCACATCTTCATCCAAATTGGGAAAAAAAACTCCCCACTAGGGAGGCTTGCCCCATCTAAATCACTAATACATGTAATCTTTTTCCCAGTCTCTTTTCCATGTAATCTTTCCTCGTATCCTAGACTTCATCCCTCTTTACCCACTAACTGACACAAACCCCAACCTTTATCTATCTCTGTCTGTACATACAAGCCTCCATAGAAAAGAGAGGAAGATTAGTCTTCCAACTGATTTCCATCTTTAAAACTTGACCCATGTTTCTTTCCTTGTGACCTTCATTATTTGATAAAGCCAGTTCTTAAAGCCTCTGGTTCTATATCCTCCCTGTGGCCAAAGTCTTAACACCTTCCTTAAAGACAAAATCTTCCATTCCCTTCACTGTCTGTGAACTGGACCAAATCTTCTAGGGTTTACAAGTTCTTTTAGCCAAAGGCCAGCTCATCATCCATTTTGTATAAAGTTTTATTAGAACACATTCATGCCCACTCATATAACTGTCATCTATGGCTATTTTTGCACTATAGTAGCAGAGCTGAGTAATTGCAACAGGACTGTAACGCCTAAAATATTTACTATCTGACCCCTTACTAACCCCTGTTCTAGACCATACACTTTCATATTTTGGTGCCAGCATGTAAATCAGTTATACATTGTGTGTGTGTGTGTGTGTGTGTGTGTGTGTGTGTGTGTGTGTGTGTGTGAGAGAGAGAGAGAGAGAGAGAGAGAGAGAGCGAGAGGGAGAGAGAGAGAGAGAGAGAGAGAGAGAGAGAGAGAGATTGTATCTGTCTGCCTGTAAATCTATAAATCTGGGCATACCAGCAGAGAGATTTTGTGGTAAGATGTGGTTTCTATGGAGGATGTTTACCTGGCTGCCCAGATGATGTGGTTATGATTACTCACTAACCTTCCTCCTCAGGATGGGGTAAACTCTTCCAGCAGGGAAAGCATCCCCACGGGTGAGGTCTTCATCCCAGTCCTTGAACTCCTTCTTTCTATCCCCAGTCTCTGTTTTGTGGGCCCCCGTGGATCCTCACCAGTTTGCTGTCTGAGCCCCCTGGCTTCCTCTGCATTGTTTCACTTTCCAGCTACTACAATACAAGCCTTGCCTCCCTTATTGTGGAAAGTTCACTGCTGCTGGATCTAACCTGCAGTGGTCTCTGCAGTACACCTGTGGGCTGCATCCTCCCATGCCGAGCCTGGTTTCTCTCATGGTGCCTGTGCTTAGGCCTCACAGTCCTATGATGAACTAACTACTTCTCAGCTGCTTGGACACAAGTCAGGGTCATACTCAGGGTTGCTCTCAAGGATGCTGCCAATAGTCACATAGGCTGTGCTGACCAGTCTCCCATTTATACTTCCTGGCCATTACTACTCGTCATGAATTTATGGTCTAACAGACTCCCACTGCCTGCCTTGACCACACATTTTTTAGTCTGCTGCTGTCCAGGAGCATGCTCATTATTATGACCGGTTGTCAGGGCCTGGAGAAATGGTGTCTAGGCAAGGAGGTCTTTCTTCCTGAAAACAACAGATATGCTTTCTCTATGTTCCATTCTGTTTCTACTTCAGAACGTTCCCTATTTATCTATCTGGCTGACAGAACTTTAACTCCTACGTACATCAAAGGTCATATGCTTTCTACCCCAGAGCACACTTTAAATCCCTTAATTTGTATTCTTTCTTCCATGTAGGAAACATACATACTTTCTCTCTCTCTCTCCCTCTCCCTCCCACTCCCTTACTCCCTCCCTTCCTAAACTGATGGTCAGAATATCTGGTCTCAAATCTAACGCCACCATATTTCCTTACAATGTTAGACAAATTAACATATTTTCAATAGCTGCAAGATTAAATCTAAGCTCCTTACCTAGCCAGATTCATAAGTTTTTTGTGAGGTGCTGATGAACAGTGACAGGGAAGGAGATGCTTAAGTAGGGCTGTGAGGAAAAGCCTCTCTGAAGAAGTGATATTGAGAAAGTGATACTTGAGGTCATTATATTTGAGAGGAAGCCAACTATATGCTGAACCATGAAAGTACTTAATAAGCTGTAAGACATCATCTCAGTGAATAGTAGTCCCCTCCAGTCCCCTGTGCAGCAGGGGAAATTAGAAAGCAGTAAGAGTTTTTCAGTTTCTGAAGCTATAACTTTTCAGTAATCTCTGGACTTCCTTGCCAACCTCCGTTTTTTGTTTTTTTTTTTGCGGTACGCGGGCCTCTCACTGTCGTGGCCTCTCCCATTGCGGAGCACAGGCTCCGGACGCGCAGGCTCAGCGGCCATGGCTCACGGGGCCAGCCGGTAGGCGGACTCTCAACCACTGCGCCACCAGGGAAGCCCCAACCTCCATTTTTTTATCCAAATCATGTCTCTCCTCCTCCTCTTCTGTTGCTGGTTTGTGCTGGCCTCATTTACGTCCCTGTCGTCTCTCTCCTGTCTGTGATGCCGCCGTCCTTATGCCCACTCTCAGTCTTCCCTGCCTCCCTTCCCTTCCTTCCTCCCTTCCTGCTACTTTGACTTGCTGCTCCCTCCAAACCCCTGCAATTGATTTCCCTTTCTAATAACGCTGTGGTTTTAAAACCTTCTTGAAGGTTTCCTAGGCTGCCTTGGTTTTTGGCTAAACTACCTGTCCTTTTTAATATAAACAACTTCTGATACTCACCTTCAGAAAGAGGGAATATTTCCAAATTAATCTGACTGGAACTTGGCTGGCAGAGTGCCTAGCACATAATAAGCTCTCAATAAATATTTTTTGAATACTGAATGAACGAACTGATTGTCCTAATCTTACCTACTCTATCTGCAGGATTAAGGTGGTTTTTTTCCTTAATCACACGTATATTCTTTTTTTTTTCTTGGCCGTGTTGGGTCTTCGTTGCTGCACGCGGGCTTTCTCTAGTTGCGGCGAGCGGGAGCTACTCTGTTGTGCTACGCGGGCTTCTCATTGCGGTGGCTTCTCGTTGCGGAGCACGGGCTCCAGGTGTGTGGGCTTCAGGAGTTGTGGCTCGCGGACTTTAGAGTGCAGGCTCAGTAGTTGTGGCATGTGGGATCTTCCCGGACCGGGACTTGAACCCGTGTCCCCTGCATTGGCAGACGGATTCTTAACCACTGCGCCACGAGGGAAGTCCTCAAATGTATATTCTTTCCTCACACATAAAATGCATATAAAAACCTTCACCTTCCACTATACAGGGATATCAAAACCTCTTATTAACAGGATTTTTATTTTAAATCTACTGTATTTTGTACATATGGAACTTTGTCATTAATCCCAGAGACAACTACAGGCATTGGCAGTATCTTGGAGATTTTTTTTTTTCTTTTTTTCCACAGTGTCCCTCACAGTGCATGGTCACAAGCCCTCAGCATTGAGTATGCAAATGTTTATTTACTAATGCTAATAATGATTACAGAGATTTCGATTGTTTTTGGTTTTTATTTTCATCATCCTGAGTAATCAGATGTATTCATTCAGATTAAGCAAAAATTTTCAAAGGAAAATCTTTCTATTGTCATATTTTCAGTTAAGTAGCAACTAAAAGCAGTGTTTCTTTCGAAGAAAAATTTCCATATGTGTTCAAAGTTTGGTTTTAGCCACTTTGCATGATATTACTGATCACCGATGGCAGTAATAATTTAGTCTCAAACAACTTTTCAAGATTTATCAAAAACAAATGGTGTATTCACTTTTTATAGATATGGAAGTATGTTTAGACTCATCACTGCCAACTCATTTCCAGTATTGGGTCTTAACTGTTGTTAAGTACTCATTTAAAAGAAATAAAAATCTTACTCTGTGTGTCAACTAGAAATAACATATAGATGATCCTTCAGCTTTGGGCATTCTCTGTTTATAGTTCTAAAAATTTAAATAATACCAAAAATAGGTAAAGAATCCTGTTGTGTTTTTTGGTGCTTTTATTATATTCTTTAAATCAAGAAATCCTGTACAATTTAAACTGTGGTTTTTATTTAGACTAGCATAAGGTTCTGAGCCATGTGAACAGGAACAACTTCAAAACAGCAGTTCAGTATTTATGATTTTATATTTGCTGCCCATGGGACGTAACTATAATGCAATGGGGCAGTCTTTCAAACAAATATGCTAAGAGTTGTGCAAGGAGGCCCTTGTCCCCTTCAAGGCAGTCACCTCGGGAGGCTACACGTTGGTTCAGTAATACTGCCGTGGCTTAAAGTGATGTGGAATGCCTCTTTTTAAACTGCCTCTGAACTGCTAAGAAATAATAAAGAGTAAAATGACACATTATTTTAAATATCGTGAATTGTGGCAGAGATGCATTTAAATTTGGTAACTAATCAGAAATCATCTCAGGACCAAGTACAATGAATAAAATGTGGAGTGTTTGGAGTCACAGTTTGATGTAAAACAACAAGATGGGCTTTCTTGAATGATACATAAACTAACTCTCGAAATTGGTTGTCAAAGAGGAATTCCAGAATCTTGAACCTTGGAATAAATGTATAAGCTCCCAAGGTAGCTACTATGAAGAACAACTCATATTTAGATTAAAAAAAGAAATTATGTGTGTGTATGTTTGCAAAATAAGATCAGTTTTATTACTTTATAGACATATGTTGTAGATGAAAAAAATACTCCTACCATGGAACTCTTTATAAGCAAACTTCCGAATGTAAGTAGAATTTCTCTCTCACCCTTTCTAAGCTTTTTGAGAAACCCAAATTTCTAATAATGACTTATTCTGAATCTTCAGCTTTAAAAAAATGTAATGTTTACTATTTAAAAAGCAGGTGCTATGAGGTTTCACTTCACCTTTTTCCGATTAGCTTCGTTACCTCTGCTCTTCAATTTTTTATTTATGTTCACCCTGAGACTCTCCAAATATATTTTTTCACTGTAAAAATACCATCAAGCTTTTGAACTAAGGTAGCAAGTAAAGTCTAAGCTGAAGGTTATTAATTGTTCCATATTGTTTTAATATCTTTTTTGTTGCATTAATGACAATCAGATGCCTTTCTTTTTTAATTTGGGACCCTGTTATCTTAGTAAATAAGAAGATCAGTTACAAGAAGAGAAGTCTCAAAGGTTTTGTAAACATAAATACTCTCAGTGTTGGGGCTCCCATTATGTTTTTCATTTCTACAAATAAAAACTCAAAAAAACAGAGTTCAACCAAGTGGCTGGACCATGTTTCTATAGTGTAGACTCCGGGTGGACTCACGGACAGTTAATGGGGGTGGAGCTGATGCATCCTGCTTCATCAGAGCTTTTCCAAATTTATTCTACCACATCCATCTTCATCCAGGTCAGCCAGGCCCCTATTGCTTCACTGCTGAGTTCAAATAATAAAAAGTAAAATGGAGCATGGAAGACAGAAGATTGTTATCCTTTTGCAAAGAGGCTAAGACAGCTAAATTGTGACACAGTTTAAGCTGTTCAATTTTGACAGGTTTGATTGGAAAATTAGGTGACCTGTGTAGTTAGAGATCAAAATGGTCACACTAGTTTACAGTTTTAAAAAGTCGTAGTGTGGTATTTTTACTGCAGTCTCTGAGAATATTATTTTATTCTGCTTGGTAGTAACTGTTGCACAAATGACTGTTGTTTTGCAGTTTGGTGATTTAAATGCTGTGTCTCCTGGAAATCTGGATAAAGGTAAGAATTGAAAATAATGTACATTTTTAAGGACTTTTTTTGAGTAAGAAATTCTCATAGAGGAAAATGTATATGTGTATATCACCTTTATTTTGTGGAAATGGCATACAATCCTTGATGAATATGACAGTTAAGTCTTTTGGAATCTTTATTTCTCCATTTCTGTGCTTTCTTTATGTTACGTATATCAAGTGCAAGAATTGAATTTAAATACAGTTTAAACTCTTTTTGATTTTTTTTTGCCTGCAGTTAAGTACAAGTAACCAGAAATTATTTCTGGCTTTCGCCAGAGTCCTGAAAAAAGTGATAAAATTGGGTCAAATATTTTTATTTAAGGCCCACCCGGCAAGAAAAAGATTCCTCAGCCTACTCAAGTCACCAATTCACACTTTTCAGTGGAAAAAGAACTCAGAGATAACAATGAAGTTTACTATAAAAGCAAGATCAGTATTGGGGTAGATGAAAAGGATAACATATATACTTCTTAAGTTTTCATATCAGCATTGCCACTCTAATATGACAACACAATATATAATTCTGAAGAAACTCACGACCTATAATACCACAGAGTAAAAGGAACAGGGCTCGAAGGAAAATGAGGTTGAAATAGAGTGCACACAAAGAAAAACAATTCTGAAAAAAATACCAGCTCAGTTGTTGTTGTTTTTTTAATGTAAAATTTCTAATAAATAAGCACTGCAGAAAATATACACCTTTCTTCAAAAAACAGAAACAACAAAAGTGAAGATTTCTTGAGGTTTTAAGAAATTGAGTTCTGGAGTCAGGGACGAAGTGTACATAGATTGGGGAGAACTACACCATTATCCCTTCCAGGACAGAGCCAGAGCCAGTGGGGAAACTGAGGCATGAGGAAGCACGTGGGGAATCCGCACACGAAGTGCCACACTGTTCTCCTCAGCATCCTGTACTAGGGTACTCCGTGTTCAGCTTCCGTGCCTCCTTGGTGATGGAAGACATTCACATGCCGGGGAAAGTCCTGTGTGAATCAACATCACTCCCACTTTAAACTCCTATCACTATTTATCAACTGTGTATGCGTTAATTCCTGTTTTAGCAATATGCATAATAGCAAAACAGGAAAAGTAGAGAACAGTAGCCCCAAAGCATCATTGTTGCAAATATATACTCTATAGGATTAACCAAAGAAACATCAGAGAGGCAAATCAATGCTGAGGCCAGTTTGTAAATTCAGAGCAGGAAAAGTGGCTGTTGAAACGCAGGCCCAACATACAAGGCAACCCTGATGATGCACTGACACCAAAGCCTCATAATTCAAATTTGGGGATTTCATCCCAGGGTGTCTGGAGGTGTAGTAGGAATGTTGCTCCTGGGCCAAACACTGAATGGCAGCCAGTCTTCCTTGTCAAGTGTTGAACCAAAGTTTTTGGTAAACTCCAGTAGCACCTAGTTTTAGTTTTTGTGTACCAAATTCCCATAACTTCAAGTAGGTTCCCAGGAAATGTCTTTTGAGTCTTTATAGGAACATAAAATGTCTGTGGGAACTAGAGAAAGGGCTTGCTTTTGTGATTGCTTTGTAGCCTATCCAAAGGAACCCTGTCACTCACAAGTGGACCTGAAGCAGCGTGGCCTGGAGCATTGGAGTTTGTTCTGTCCATCTCCCCATTGCCTTTTCTGTCCACAGCAGGGTAGATGAAAGGACATCCCACTCTCTCTCCACTTGCCTGCCTGCTTGAAATGATTTTTTTTTTTCTTTTACTGCTGCCTCTTTTATTACTTTGACACTATTTCTCAGTCACAGAAAAGTTGGTGGAGAGGGAGCCAAGAAGCAGTGTGACTTGCCCTCACCTTCCTCGGGTGGCTCTGCTGGTCCCATTCACCTCTAGACTGGATGCTTCTTGAGAATTAACCAAACTAGCATATTCAGAACCTAAGGTTTGACTGTGAAATCTTTAAGAAATTTTGGGGGGCTTTTTCCACAAAATGAGAATTTGATTTTTTTCTGGATAATAAAAGTAACATTAGTTATGTATAAAGATTTCAAATAATGCAGAGAATTAGAAATTACAGAAAGTAAAAACTTCATAGTCAAAAGCCGAAGAGACTACCACCGTTAAGAATTTAGTGTGAGGATCCTTCCAGACCTTTTGTTTGTTCATATGAAAACAAATACAAAAAAAAAATGCGAAAGTGTCATACAAGCATATTTTGATTATATCCTCTTAATGAAGCAAATGTCTACCAAACGTAGCCCTTTCCGGCAGCTCGCCAGCCCTTCGAATGTGCTTGTTCGGATAAACTGTAATGCTATCCTCAAGTCCTTTACCAGAGGCGAATGGTAACCAGATAAAGCAGGTGGCCAAGACAGCTTACCTCGTCCCAGAGAACTTCTCTGTTTATCGTTCAATGCATCACAGACACCATTTCTAGTCAGTACATCTAATCTCAATCTTTTTAATCACACAACATTCCCAGAAGACATTGCTCCCGGCAACTGCACAGCTGTACAACCTGCACCTTATATGGAGGCCCTATTATTCCTCACCACTTTTCTCTGGAACCATCTTTGCACCAATTGATAATAAGAGAAGCAACGTCAGGGAGTCCATTTACGCCGAGAACTGTATTAGCAGAACTGCTGCAGGTGTGCCCCAAATGGTAAAACTAGACTCAACACCTCTTGGACAGAGTCCAGCTGACTTTGCAGTAACTTGTTACACACTCTTTGCCTGTGACATGCCATAGAATATAATGGAGATCTGATTCTGTTAATACAAAAGTCACCATAATAAGTCAAAAATATAAGAGTAAGTATAGATATCTTTTATTTATAGATGAGGTTTTGGTGTAATTATGTGTGGAGGCTTTTTTGGTAAACAATAAAACATGTTGAGGATGAAGTAAAAAGACTTTTTTTTTTTTTTTTGCCTGTGCCACGTGGCTTGTGGGATCTTAGTTCCCCGAGCAGGGATCGAAACCAGACCCAGCAGTGAAAGCACAGAGTCCTAACCACTGGACCGCCAGGGAATTCCCAGTGAAAAGATTTTTGAGGCAGAAATATATCCCTAGCTGTTTAAAAATTAGCGCTTATGAAGAGGTATTCTCTCCACTCCTCTGAGGAGAATCTTACACAGTAGTAAAGCTGTGTGAGAGCATTTTCTCTCTATGCTGTGCTTTTGAATTTTAACAGTGCGTGCTAGAAAAAATTAAATAGTATTCCATTATAATGATGTTTTAGTTAATATAAAATGTATTAAAATTTGGAGGTAACAGTGACTATTTATACACCTAATTTCCAGAAATGAATACTAGCTGTTAACAGAGAGTATCAGTGTTGCTAGGAATGGAAATTCACTGTGCATTTTTAATCTGATACTACTGCCTCAGTCTTCATTTTGTAGTAAAAGTTAAGGGTCTAATTAATATTGTGATCTACAACATTCATGTGCACAGAAAGTCTGTAAGCAGCCCCTGCTTATGCGTGCTATAGTTATTTTGTGACTCAACACAGGTCTCACCTACATTAATATCAGCACAGATAACATTTATATCAGATGTAGATTTTCGGAGGAAAAACAAATTTTTTTCTTTCTTTCTTCCTTTTGTTTTTTTTATAGTTAGCATTTTTCAGCGCCATACATTCCCCAAAGCCAGTGTAGTGTACCCAAATGACTACTTTATAATGACACAAATTATGCCGCTAGTTAATGTAAAAACTTCAGGGAACTCCAAAGGTCTTCTTAAAAGACCTATTAAAGATATCAGTCACAAACCCAAGAATAAATTACCTTTGCTGTGTTTAAAAGAATAGAGCACTGACACAGGTAAAATCTATTGAAAGGAAAACCCACAAGCTTTGTCCCCCAAGAAGGGCTAAGGAGTTGCTTTCTCAATGTACTATATTAAAGTGTTCCTAAAGCATTTGTTGATTGCTCTTTTCCAGTTTGTCTTCTGGTAATAGTCTTGGTATTATTTGTTTGTGCAGATGAAGGCAGTGAAGTGGAGAGTGAAATGGATGAGGAATTAGATGACTCTTCAGAACCTCAAGCCAAAAGAGAGAAAACCGAGCTGAATCAGGCATTTCCGGTAGGCTGTATGCAGCCTGTTCTCGAGAGTGGCGTGCAGCCAAGCCTCCTGAATCCAATTCACAGCGAGCACATCGTCACGAGTACTCAGACTATCAGACAGTGCAGCGCTACAGGAAATACCTACACTGCAGTCTAAAGAATATTAAAACGTATTTTTCCAGCTAACATTAACCTTGTTGATATTGGGCTTAAGTTGAAATTTTAATAAGCCTGAAGGTCAACGGTTGTCAAATTCTCTGTGCTGAACATTACCTTTTTGGAGTTGTGAAATGGAATGGGTGTATGTATTTTGCCAGGTCTTTTTTTTTTTTTAATGTAAACAAATTATTTGCTTCTTAATAATGAGTTTTTTTTCCCTTAGTTTTGGGTGTCAAGAAGGATTTTTACAACACTTAATGTCAATGTTTTTGTTTTCTTATAATTAAAAAATAATTTACATTTTTTTGTAGCTTAAAATATTTTATTGTTGATTGTTAGTCTTGGTGTATGATTTCATGTGTAAGTTTTTAATTAGATGCACTTCTGTGAAATATCAAAAGAAATGATTTTCTTTGATTTACACTGGAGGCATGCCCATTTGGCAGCAGATGCATCAAATTTGCTTTTGAAAGGTGCTTTTCATTGGACAGAACCACAAGACACTATTTTCATAACATTTTGGAGTATGGAGAGAGAATACAGAGCATTTTTATTATAGTGCTAGAGGGTTGGGAAGGTCATCTATTTTTCTCTGAAGAAAAGTTGAGCTGTGCATTTATCAGTTCAGAGTAAATGACAGAATTGCAAGAGATTATGCTAATATGTACATAATTTGTGTACATAATTATTAAACCATGTTAATGCAAGCTTCCGTTAAACATTGAATTTTAACTGTTATTTGCATACCAATTCCTCTGTTTAAAGACTACTGATTCTGTATTTGGGACCACTGCACAGATGCATTCTGCTGTTGAGTGGGGCTGTTATAGTTAGATACTGAAGCTGAAAAAAATGACTTGACTTTTTTTTTTTTTAAGTGTACATGCTACTTATGCTGAGCTGGACATACAGGAAACCATTCCATTTGAATGACTTTCTTTTATTCCAGGTCTTTTTCCTAATAGTAGTTCAATATGCTGCTATTATAAAAGAAAATGTATGGAATGCAAGGAATGTAGCAACCTGCATATCGTTATTTCCTTCAAAAATATTTCCTGGTTTCTAAAGTATGTGGATTTAAATTTTAAACAGAACCTGAAGGCAGTGTAACTGGCACACACCGCACTGTTGCTTATCCCCAATTCTGTAGGATTTGGATAGGTGGCTGGATGGACCAGTGCCGTTGAAGAATGTACATCAGGGATCATCGTACCTCGGCTATTACATGGTGCCTTAAAACAGAACTGAAGCTAAGGTTTAGTAAGGCTTATTTTGTTCATGTGAATTCCTCTTCAATACATTTGACAAGGTGTGCCTGTCATTTTCAGATTCCCGAAGTAAGGACAGGTAACATGTTCTTCAAAGGAAATTTAGGGCAAACAAAGCAAAATGAAAAGACAAAAATCACTTCCCCTCTTTGAGTGACCGTGAATTTATTTTTGTTCCTAGAGCTGAATATTACTTGATTACAAATCACATTGCTTAAGGATTAAGGATCAGATTGCTATTGTGAAATAGCAGGCTAGTTTTAATTACCAGCTTTGTTACAGAAAATCATATATATTTTAGACCATTCTTATCTAGTTATAACTTAAGAAAATTAACACAATAAGCAGGTACTTATTGAAGTGCATCTTTTCAGTCTAAATGTTTCTCTGTGTGTCTCAGTGTCTGTGTGCCCACATGCACGCGCGAGTGTCCGTGGGCAGGAGTCAGCTACCAAGTCAGAAGGTGAGATCCCAGAGAGGATACACCCATCCCTACTTTAATTTACGTGAAAAGCAAGGTTCTTTTAAGCTCTCAAATTATTAACCAACAACAACAAAAACAGGCACATCCATTTATTTAAATAGTTCTAAGAAAGCTAATTAGCAAAAATAAATAATACACAAATACATAGAGCCAAAAAAAGGGAAAGCACAAAATGATTTACAGATTATTAATGAGGCCTATATTACACTCAAGACGTTTATCTTTCCAGTTTTATTAGGGTGGGGAGGGCGGGGGCGGGGGGGTGGAAAGGAGAGGGTGAGCCAGTCTGTACAGTTGAAAATACCAAATGGCTTATTGGGTAACATGCAGTACATTTCAACTGTTGTTACTTGATTGCCTTAGACTACTCAAATAACTAAGATCAACAAAGCTTCTTAAGTAAACTTTAAATCATTCAGATATAATTTTTAAAATCGATTCAAATTTTGTATCATACAACTCACTCACATGTTTGAAAGTCTTCACTAGCATCCTAGCATCACCTTCATTTAAATGTCATTTAAATGATCATGCCCCTTTTTCCTCCCCTAAAGGCAATGAATTTGCACTATCACACACACAAACGCAAACAAACACCTTAAAGCTGCAAAGACTGTGTATCTACTTCATCGTGCGTTAGGAAAGGTTTACAGGTAAAATTAAAATCTAAAAAGGAAAAAAAAATTCTTCATTTTGATGCTCCTTTCTGAATTTTTTCACTTCCCCATTCACAACCCCCAGAACTTTATTATATCTGTGTTGGACCAAATGTATTTACTGGTTTCATCTTGTTTATTGAATGATTTTAAATGTATTTATTATCATTGTTTAATTTAATGTTGGATATATTTGTCTCATTAGAGGAATCTGATAATGGCAAATTTAGATTGATGAAAGTTAGGGATTGGGCACCCTACAGGATTCAACATTTCTTCCAATTGTTCATGGTTTGTTCTAAATTAGGACAGATTAGAGGAATTTAATATTATTAACTTGTCTCACTAAAAATATTCTAATGTCTTTCATGAACACAGTTAGGAACATTAATTCTTTGTGACTAGGGTAGGTTGTTCTGATCAATCGACAAAATAACATCTATGATCTCTGCTATTTCCAGTTATCTGTAATCCACAGTAAGACACATACACACACACATATATATACAAGATCTCACACGCACACACACACACACACACACACACACACACATCTTAAGCAGTTTCAAATGTAAATTGTGAAGTATATTAGAAAATAAAAACATCATAATTTATACAGTTGAGCAAATTGGAGCAAACATGTATTGAACATTTTATTTTCATTTTTTCTGTTCACTGAAACTGACTTTTCTAAATAATATTATGACACTAACATTCTCAGAGTAGATTTATTGACAAGTGGCAAGTACACATTTTAAGGACTTCTTAATATTTCTTGACACTGTAATTAAACACTAGTCATGAAAAATATCTATGTAGACCTAGTGCTGTGCTTTCAGTGAGGAAAAATGTGAGGAAGGCATGTTGGCCACTTTTAAGTTTCAAGAAAGATATTTCTGTGTAATAGGATTGAGTATCATGGGTATAGTTTGATCTTCACATACACTTTGAGAATCATACCCAAAAGATTGGCATTCACAAAGCCAGTGAACAATGGGGTGAAATGGATGAACCATCTCCTTGGAACACAGGGCCCAATTTTAAATTTTTTCTTTGGATATCAAGTGGCTGGTCACTTTTTCAGGATTCTCATCCAAACTACGCTTGGACTGACTGTATAAGTCTTACTGCCTTTACAGAAATCTGCTTTCCTTTTTGTGCTTTTTCTTGTACTGTATAGCACGGTTCATGCACCTCTCTTTAGATGGTGTACTTGAAAAACAAAAGTAAATTTTAGAAAATGATTTTTAACACTGCATACCTAAAATTAGTAGTGTGCAACATTGACTGCCTTTGATTTGTAGTAGACAAGTGAAAAGGAACACGTTCTTGTAGAATGCTGTTAAAGTCATTCAGGACTGAATACGGTTTCATTACCGTAATCATGAACCTTTTTACATGAACGCACTCTCTAGAAGTGCTAAACGTGATACATTTTCAAATTTGAAAAATTCTTCAGATGATATATTTGAAACATCTAAAATAATGCTGTGCTTGAAATATTAGTGTAAAAGAAAAAAATGTGGGTCACTGTGATGTTGGTCCTCCCTGTGTGGACACAAGTAGAAAGTAAAAAACTGGCAAGTCACCTTTGTGTGCAATTTGAGGCAGTGGTTATATACAACAAATTGACCTTTGTTATAACCTCCCCTCCCCCAAATTCTTGGTGAGAAAATAGCAGTCATCAAAATATTGAAGTTAGAACTTGTGATTTGTATGAATCACACCAGAACATGGGGGAGAGGGGTTGACATGCAGGGCTATTGAAAATTAGGCTTGTCACTAGATCAGATCAACCTCCATGTGTATGGTTAGAACAAATCAATTAATGGAATCCTAGTATTTCTGCAACTTTGGTGATTTTTTTAAAACTGGAATAGAAGCATTAATTCAGTGCTTAGTTCTAGTATTAGAAAACCCCTTTGATGTAATGCCTTGTATTAACCCTTTGAGCATTGTAAGATATACAATGGGGGACAAAAGCCTTTCAGATCATTTATTTAGACTTAGACCGGTAAAATATACTCTATATCCAAATGTCTAATTATGCTGTTTTTTAAAGGGGGGGGTAGGAAGAGAAAGTGTTTCCATGCTGAACACTTGCATTTTATATACAACTCTTAATTTTCTTCAAGAGGGCTTGATATATTTATTCCCAAATATTCACTGCCATCTAAGTAAGTGTACTGTTTACAGAAAAAAAATCAACTTTTCTAGCATCACATCATGACTCTAGAAAAGGAGGACAAATAACATGGGCCTGTAGACCTATGTTGTAACTGATCTCTGCACATTGAAAGTACCTAGATTGCCTTTAAAAGGTATGATAAAGAAAGGGTTACATTTCTTTCTTTCTTTTTTTTTTTCTCCCCAAACAGAACAAAAGATCTCGTTTATTTAGCTTTAGAAAGTACAATTGTAAGTGAAGCCTTAGGAAGAAACGAGTTCAAGTGGATAAAGAAAAACTGAACTATGGGGCAGGTAAGCTATTTGGAGTTAGATCTCTCATAAAATATTGTTTGGGAATTTCATATAGGGCATAATTTTATCTATGCTCCAAAACTTTAATACTTTGTCAAAAAATTATATATAGATAGAATGGAGAGCAAAGCACTTGATTTTAAGCTCATCTGTCAGGAGATGCTATGACTACTGCTTCTGATATCTGTAAATGCCAGTCTGCTTACACAATTGCTGACTTTGCTCAAGGGCCTCTCTGCGTGCACTGGGCCCCCTTTGTCCCCTGTGAGAGGGAACATGAGAGCAGTGTCGTCTGCAGATGTGCTTGCGCTGCCCTACCCGGGCGCTCATAAAGAGTGTAACCTATTCCGATGTCTGGTGAAAGGACATCCATAGCATAGTGCAAGTTTGCCGTAAACATTGCTTTTTTAGGCAGTTTAGGAAGTCAAACCATGCAAATTACTCATGTGTTAACATGCAATACTCAAAGGGTTTTAATTTAACTCTCTTCTTTTGAATTCTTCATGATGATTTACTGTAAATGCTTCTCAGTTTGCATGCCTTGATCATTGCTGCTAGTGATTTTATGTGCCAGTAGACCTGAGTTTAGTTTACCAATTTTACTTAAATAGTAAAAGCCACTTACAAAGTGACTGCCTAGGATTTTTTTTTCCTTTGGTTTGAAGTAATTGGTAATATGTCCTATTTTCAAAAATGTATTTTGTCTCTTATTTGGTTCTGGTATTTGATCCTTCCCTCCCCCCACCCCACCACCACCTCTTTCCTTTGTTTTTTTAAATAAATTATGATGTTGGGATTGGAAGCCCTGAGTAATGAAATCTTTGGTAAGAATTGTTTAGCTCAATAATGAGGACAACAAATCTTTATTAGAGGAATTATGATTCTGGGGAGGAAAGAAAAAGTGAAAACTCCCATTGACAGTTGATTACCAAGTAAATTTTTCCTTCAATGAATTAATACTTTTGAACAAATAATTGCC
This sequence comes from Lipotes vexillifer, assembly GCF_000442215.2. Taxonomy (NCBI): domain Eukaryota; kingdom Metazoa; phylum Chordata; class Mammalia; order Artiodactyla; family Lipotidae; genus Lipotes; species Lipotes vexillifer. The sequence continues at coordinate 679,076 of NW_006791108.1, read as the reverse complement.
TTGTTTTAACCTGCTAAACACGATTTTAAATGACCCAATAAAGGAGGTATTGAATTTTATCCGTTTAAAAAGCATCTTTTGTACCAAAGCAAATTTTTTTCTATACTCATCTCCATCATCAATTGGGACCTATGGTGGTGACCAGTGCATTGGTTACAGAAACTATAAGTGAGTGCCTTGAGAAAACTTGGAAATTTGTGCCTGGGGTGTTAAACTTTTAATTAGGTTAATTGTAGTGCTTACCAATCAGTAATTCTACTATCACTCAGGGCTTTCGTACCTTCTAGGTAAAACTTCTTTCATTGTGTTTTTTTAAAACACTGTATTTTTTTTTAAGTGCCATCATTTAAATTTCACTTAGTAAGTGGCAGATTACATTATTCAGTCCCACAAGCACAGAAACATAGTAACACTAGGAGATATTTGAACATTTATTTTACAATCGACTGAATATATTATGTAAATGAGGTAAGCAACTTTTGTAGAGATTGTATGTGTGAGATAATGTAATGTTCTTTTCCAGTTTTTGGACTACAGTTGAATAAACTTTTTAATTATTTAAAAACATCTTTACCGAATAACATGTGATGGTTTTTTGTATAATGTATTTGGTTTTGTAAATACGTATTTCCTGATGTGATTTTTGTGAGAAATGCTAAATCTTTTAGTATATCATGTCCTCTCAAAATTGGCAGGAGCTAAATAATAGTTTGTGGGCGATTTGTATTGTGTACTGTACAATAACTGGGGAACTTTTATAATTATAAAAATATATATTAACTTTTAGTGTGTTGTTTAAACAAATGACTGGAACATACTAAAGATATTAGTAGGATTTTTCTGAATATTTCAGACTTGAACTCAGGCTAGCTTTCTTGTGTTTTTCAAAACAAAATGGTGTCTTGTCTTTTAAAATCAATAAATTTGTTTCCTTGTTACAAATACATTCGAAATGGCTTGATTCCCACCCACCCCACCCCACCCCACCCCACCCCGCAAATCATTGCCAGGATGCTTATATTACACTGTCTCATCTAGAGGGTTAGTCTCTGTGTCTTTCACTAGCTTAGAAACAAAATTAAGTTGTTTTCCCTTTTTGTGTCAAATGAAATTGGCAATATTTATACATGAACAGCACAAAAAGAGAAAACAAAATTGTAAGCCCAGCAGGGTACAAATCTTACCCTCCAAGAAAATTAGTGATTGAGTGCTGTTTAATTTCAAAAGCTGTCAACATTCCCATTGTAAATTCCAGATTTTTGGATGTTCATAATGTGTTTGTTTTGTGTCACTTCAATTGATATTTGGCACCCAAGTTCCTTGCTTAGATTGAAATAGCTTATTAAAATTCATTTTAATATACGTAAGAAGATATCCTGCCCCAATTTTTTTCTTCTTTGAATTATATATTTACATACAGGAAAATTCATCCGTTTTAGTGTACATTTCTGTGAGTTTTGACAAACACACACATTCACGTAAACACCACCATAATCAAGTTTGAAACATTTTTTACCTTGCAGGCCTTTTTTTTTTTTTTTTTTAAATCATAATATACATAGGGTCTCCTCCTAGAATATGGAATAGCCAAGTCATTTGGGTTTCTTTAAAGGATAGAAATGAAAGGCAGAAAATATTATTTTGGGAATCTCCAGCATGGTGCTTTCATATAATACAAAGTTACTTCTAAAACAAACATCGACATGTTAGCCCACAAAAACACCAAAATCATTCTAACTTATATGGACATTTAATTCAGTAACATAGAAGTGTACCAAATAATGTTATTTAATAAATAAATGAAAGGAAGAGACAAAATTATAGCCAGTACAAGATACAATACTATGCTAGAAAGAAAATGAATCTGGCCAATTTAGGCATTTTTGTGTTGCAGCCATCACACATGGGAGATATTTAAGACTTTGTACAAAGGAATAGAGTTCACAGTTTCTAACCTTATTTTTGTACTTTGTTTCCCTTGGAAATCTGAGGTCTTTCAAATATATCCTGTAATTAGTACCTTTACTTATTGATTACAATATTCTTTCCCCTATAGGTTCTTATTATTTCCTTTTCTTTTGGAATCTGGATATTTCAAGACTTGAACTCAACCCGAGAAATGTCACTGGTTTTCATTAGCTGATTCAAGTCAGTCCACCAGATTTTTTCTTCAGCATGGTCTAAAAGTAATGCACGTTGAAATTTGTCATTTGGCTGACACACAGACTTTGTTTGTGGAACACCATAATAAGTAGAGTGGCTGCCATTTTGCTGAGGAGAATGTACTTTGAAACTGGGGGAAGGGAGCAGGAGAGCACTCTGGTCGGATTCTGGTCTGCTTCTCTCGGAAGCGACAGCTGGACCAGGAGGCAGGGTCTGCTTACCCTTACAGGGGCTGGGTGGCAAGCAGAGGATTTAGGCTGAGGGACCTTAGACATAGTAGCTTCCTGGTTTTGCATCAGCTTATTGATAGCTCTGAGGTTGGGAAGTATCCCATGCATGACTGGCAACATGGGAACTTGTGTCTGAGTTGTCTGCACAAAAATATATTAGTAATTAAAGTAAATATAAGTGCACTATATAACACAAAATGTAAAAGATTGTCAGAAGGAATTTTAAAAGGTGACACCTCTCTGTGTCTGGATAAAAACACTCAAGAAGAGCTGAAAGCAAAAAGATAGGGAAAG
>NW_006791108.1:674120-676157 GCF_000442215.2 Lipotes vexillifer | reverse complement strand
GATCGGGAAAGAAAGAAAATAGAAAAACTAATTATGAAATACATAGTGATAAATCTGTTGAAAGGTGTGTAACACCTGTACACTGAAAAACTATAAAACATTTCTAAGGAAATCAAAGACTTAAATAAATGGAGAGATCTACTGTGTTCATAAGGCAAAAGACTCAATATTGTTAAGATATTTTTTCTCCCCAATTTGGTCTATAGAGTCAACACAGTCTTCATCAGAACCCCATCAAGCTTTTAATAGAAAATGGCAAACTGACTTTACAATTCATATGGAAATACAATGGATCTAGGATAGCTAAAAAACTTTGAAAAAGAAGAACTAAGTTGGAGAACTACCAGTACCTGAATTCAAGGCTCTTATAAACTATAGTAATCAAGACAGTGTGGTATTGGCATCAAGACAGATCAATGGAATCTATCAAATGGATCAATGGAACAGAATAAAGAGTGCAGAAATGGGCCCACACATTTACAGACCACTGATTTTTGACAAATGATCAAAGGCAATTCAGCAGAAAGTGTATGATCTTTCAAAAAATAGTGCTAGAGTGATTAAATATCTATATGTTAAAAAAAATGAAGTTTGATCCTTACCTTACACCATATATAAAAATTAAACATCATAAACCCATATATAAAACCTAAAACTATAAAACGTTTAGAAAAAAAACAGGAAAAACCTTTGAGATCTTGGATCAGAGTTTTCTTAGATGTGACTCCAAGCATGGTCTATTAAAAAACAAATTGCTAATTTGGACTTTATCAAAAATTTTCTGCTCCTCAATAGACACTGCTAGGAGAAGGAAAAGACAAGTCATGTATTGGGAGGTGATTTTCCTTGGGTCTTTCTTTTTTTTTTTTTTTTTTTTGGCATGTGTTTTGAGCAAATGCATTAACCACTTTTGTTCTGGACTATTTTTTCAAAGCTATATGTAACAAAAACCCTTGGAAGATAGAGATGAAGGCTCCCACTGGGGCAAAGGGCATGCTTGTTTCCTGACCAGGGCAAAGGTTGGGTAGCTTTGCCATCAGCCCTCTTTAAATGATCAGGGATTTAAACTTGGGATTTCTCAGCTGTGACACAAATCCACCCTGTGTGCATTACCTACCTGGGCCTTTCCATGTCCCTCAAGGGTCTTGGAGCGTTTGGGGGAGCAAATGAAACATGTGAATATGCAGTTCCCAAGTCCTTTTTCTCTAACCCAGGAGCTTCGTGTGTCCTGCCAGTGTCTTTAACACGCTGGTAGGATCACTTGTTAGTTTGCCAGAAGGCTAAAATAAATTTCTGACACCACCATCTGGGAGAAAACATTTACAAAACATATATCTGATAAAGGACTTGTAACCAAAAGCTATAAAGAACTCTCAGAACCCAAGGTGTTGAAAGTGTATGTGTATAGCACTAACCACTTTTAACACTAAATAAATATTTGGATGAATATTTCCTTAATGTCCATTTCCCTTTATAATTCCAAACTTCATGATTTCAGGGTCCTCTTGGTCTTTTAACTGGATGCCTGCCCCTCAGGCTGCAGTTATGATGGATGATGAGCTAATGGGCCACTTTTTTCACAGAGAGACTGAGCTCCTGGGTCTATTGCCTCTTCCTGAGTCCTGTGGGTGGTGAGTGTGTAAGAACTCTGTTGGTTACAGTCCTGTGGGTGACTAGAGCCAGGCCATGAAGAGGTGTTCCCTGGTGGCAACCTCAAAAACCAGGGCACCAGACAAGAGTATAAGCTTCTTTCTGGGCGATGCTGGTGAGCTGGAGGGAGGCATAGGGAGAGCGCAAAGCCCGGGACCGCTAGCCTCCATTCTCTGAGGCTGGTAGGATGCGCCCCAGGCCAGAGCTCCTGGATCAGCAAACGGGCTCTTTCTCAAAAAGACTGGGAGTATGTGTCAGTGAGCTGTCTGTGCAGTGTCCTGGGGGTGGTAGCCCGCCACGACTGTCTCTCCATTGTTCCCATCCTGTGGGGACCAGGAACACAAGATCCACCCCCCCCCGCCCCCCCCACCCCCCGGCCTGCAGAGC
>NW_006791108.1:638023-674027 GCF_000442215.2 Lipotes vexillifer | reverse complement strand
CCCCCCGGCCTGCAGAGCCGCGTGACTGAGCAGAGTTCCCTGGACGGCGGCCGCCGAACCGGAGGCACCAGACACCTGTGAAAGCTTCCTTCCAGACTATACTGGCGCTGGAGTGCAGCAAAGGGAGAGGAAGAGGGCACCTGCCAGGAAGGAAATAGGAAGGCCTATAGTTTACAACAACAAGAAAAGATGGCGCCGGTGGCTGGAGCCAGGCTTGGGCGAGGGGATGGCGCCAAGCTGTCTCCACGGAAGGATGCCGGCGGCTCCCAGGTGAGCGGGCTAAACTCCACGCCGCGTATAATAGAAGCAAACGAGCTTCCTCCTTCACTTCAAGTCTGCGTGGAGCCTGGGGCGGTGAGTCCGGGCGTTCCAGCCCTTTAAGAGCCCTTCTCAGTTTTGCTAGAGCCTTTTGGGTCTCCAGGACTGGAGCCCTGTTCGTTTTCAAATGTTCTAGATGTTTGGGGGGCTCGTCTGTAAGGTGAAGGTCTTAAAAGTGGAGGTGCCCAATGTGGGGTAGGAAGGCTTGGCTCTTCAGGGAGAAATTGGGGGAGGGGTGGGGTGTGTGGGGGGGTGAAGTTTGTGGTGAGGTTGTGTCCCAGTCTCTCCTACCCGCTTTGATGTGTTTTTGTTTCTTGTTTACCCAACGTATAGGAGTTGCTCAGCCAGCCTTTAGGGTTTTTTCAGAGGAAATTCGTTCCATCTGTAGCTGTAGATTCCGGGTGTCCATGGGAGGAAGTGAGTTCAGGATCTTACAAGTCACCATCTCCAGTTGAAACCTCAGGGACCTCTCAGTCTTGATCACTACATAACTCCCAGGGTGTCGCATGGTACTTAGCATATTATTTAATCAACAAATACTTGTATGAATTAAGATATTCTCATGATTATACCTAATGATCATACGATTTAAGGTTGATGGTTTCTACCATTACAAATAATTCTTAATGACGCCTCGAGCATTTTTCTGTGCATTCATCCTATTTTTCCCATACACACACATTCTCTATACACATTTCTGGAAGCCAATACATGGCAAAACTTTTTTGGAAATGTTGCTGAACTCTGTAAAAGCCTAAACCAATTTGTAATTCCTTCAAAAGCTCTGAATCAAATCACTGGAAGCTAGTTAGTTGAAAAAAATTGTTGTAAAATCATCTTATGTTTGATCTAGGACTGTTTGCCATTTTACAGGCAGAGATATCAACACTTCAAAAATTCCTAAATAATTTGGCAAATTGATTACTCAGCAAAATGATATTTGATTATTTGGAACCCTTCCATCAGCAGTTGCCATATTAATTGTGGATGCACTTTGGGCAAATAGATATTTTATACCCCAAGTGATCATCCTAAACTTGGAATATGAATTGCAAATACAACACTAAGCACTTATGTTAACATGTCATTACATCACTGTCATTTTCATTGTAGCCTGTTAAACATACCTACATATTCTCAGAACACGTCATTACGTGTATAAAGTAGAGGAACTGTTCTTTAAATTATGAAAGAAGAAATTTTAAAAAAATCTTTGTGATCTAAGAAGTGACTCATAATCTTACCAAACTGAAAACAACCCATTTCCTTCAAATGTAAAATAAAGAAATTACAAGCTATTTATATAAGGAATACCATACATTAGTGAATAAAACAAAGTACAATTAACTTGATAAATCTCACAAACATTACATGGAAAAAGAAGCCAAACATGAAGGAATACATGTTACATTATTCCATTTATAAAGTTCAAGACCAGGAAGACGCATACCAAAGTTTATTGCTTACCTTTGGAGGGGAGAAAATGAACCAAACTTAGTCACTGGGTTGTGGTGAAGGAAAGTGCAGCCTTTATCGCAGGGCGCCAAACAAGGAGTTCAGGGCAGCTAGTGCTCAAAACACCCCAACTCACCGATGGGTTTCAGGAAAGCATTTTTAAAGGCAAGGTGAGGGAGGGGAGTCTCAGGTTATATGATCAGCTCATGCACAGTTCTGTGACTGGCTAATGGTGAGGTAACAGGGCAGTGTCACAGGGGTTAACATTATCAATCCTTAGGTGCCAGTAGGTCTGGGGGCTACATGCTCATGGTCATCAAGAAGTTAATTTCTTCCATTTGGTGGTAGTTTTCACATCTGTAAAACAACTCAGGAAAAGTGCATCAGGTACTATTATCTAGGTATTTCAGAGAGGAGATAAAGCAGAGGATATGGGGGAAGGGTCTGTCCCAGGAAGGGCCCCTAGGATCCTGCTCGGTTACAAAAACATTTGCAATTAGGAAAGAGCTCAAGGTTTTCTGGTGCTAACAACATTCTATTTCTTGATCTGTGTAGTTGTTATCTGTATATATGCTGTAAGATAATTTATCGAACTGTTTTTTTAAGAACATCAAAACTAGTCTGAGTTCAGTCTCACCTAATGGCTTAAAATCCCAAATCCACCCAACAGTTTTCTTGAGCCCAGGAAACATTTAACTTATGCATTTATATTGAAAGGTGTCCCAAATACTGTGTTTCAGCTTTACGTTTAACACATTATTTAATGATGTCTTAAACCAGAAGTAGCTATGAAATGTTCATGCTTCAGTAATCACAATTGAGTACTGCCTACCTGATTTCTTATATCTTATTACACAAGGATAAATTTGTTGATTTAACAAATAAACGCTAAGAATATTCTTTTTAAAAAAATCTGAGTGCCTGATAAGCGTAAAGATACACTCCGTAACAGGAAAATTTGGAAAGTCTCCCAAATTTACAAGCTGTCCAGATCCTGCAGAAATGCATTTCTCAGTGGTCTAGAGTTCCCAGTGTTTTTCCACTTTGCCCAAATGGCTATTCAGATGATTAACGTCAGCAGGTTCTGTGCATCAGAGAAGTAGCCCTGTGATCTTTAGAAGACAGAGGCCTCGCTGTGACACTCGGCAGTAGACCAAGACCACAGAATGTGTCTAGGGGAAACCCTAAAAAACAGCAGATATGGGCAGGAAATCACACTGTTTGTACTGCAGAAATAGTATGGTTTACTTGTTTGATAGGTGTGCTATCACTACCATATGCCCAGTTTCAGTCAATTAAACCTAGGATGCCATATGGCCATCCCGAATGATTTGCAAAATCCAAAATGCCACACAGCTTAGGACTAGGGAAACAGCAAGAGTCATGTTCTTGCATAGAAATGCTTTTGCTAAGCAATGTCATAGGAATGAAGAGAGCCAGAGACGGGAACTCCGGGGCTTGTCTACCCCACTCCTCTAGCTGTCCCTGTCCTTGCTGGCTGTCAACTATTGAGCCAATAGGGATGTCCACACTCACTGTCTGCCCTCCTCTTTAGTCCTACCACTCTACCTCCAGCTTTTATTGAACTCAATTTTCTGGCACTAGAATGTTTCTGTATCTTATTAGAGGCCCAATTTCTTTTTTTTTTTTTTAATTTTATTGAAGTATAGTTTATTGACGATGTGTTCATTTCTTCTGTACAGCAAAGTGACTCAGTTATTTATATATATATTATATATATTCTTTTTCATATTCTTTTCCATTATGGTTTGTCACAGGATATTGAATATAGTTCCCTGTGCTATGCAGTAGGACCTTGTTGTTTATCCATCCTGTATATAATAGTTTGCATCTGCTAATCCCAAACTCCCATTCCTTTCCTCCCCTACCCCTGCACCCACTTGGCAACCATAAGTCTGTTCTCTATGTCTGCGAGTCTGTTTTTGTTTTATAGATATGTTGACTTGTATCATATTTTAGATTCCACATATAAGTGATATCATATGGTATTTGTCTTTCTCTTTCTGATCTACTTAGCTTCGTATAATCATTTCTAGGTTCATCCATGTTGCTGCAAATGGCATTATTTCATTCTTTTTGTTGGCTGAGTAATATTCCATTGTGTGTATGTGCGTGTGTGTGTGCGTGTGTGTGTATGTGTATATATATGTATACACACACACATGCACACACACCACATCTTTATCCATTCATCTGTTGATGGACATTTAGGTTGTTTCCATGTCTTGGTTATTGTAAATAGTGCTGCTGTAAACATAGGGGTGCATGTACCTTTTTGAATTATAGTTTTGTCTGGGTATATGCTCACGAGTGGGATTGCTGGATCATGTGGCAACTCTATTTTTAGCTTTTTGAGGAACCTCCATACTGTTTTCCATAGTGGCTGTACCAGTTTACATTCCAACCGATAGTGTGACAGGATTCTCTTTTCTCCACACCCTCTCCAGCATTTGTTATTTGTAGACTTTTTAATGATGGCCATTCTGACCAGTGTGAGGTGGTACCTCATTGTAGTTTTGATTTCCATTTCTCTAGTAAATAGTGATGTTGAGCATCTTTTCATGTGCCTATTGGCCATCTGTATGTCTTCTTTGGAGAAATGTCTGTTTAGGTCTGCTGCCCATTTTTTTGATTGGGTTGCTTGTTTTTTTTGTTGTTGTTGTTGAGTTTATGAGCTGTTTGTATATTTGGGAAATTAAGCACTTGTCGGTTGCATCTTTTGTGAATATTTTCTCCCATTCTGTAGGTTGTCTTTTCATTTTGTTTATGGTTTCCTTTGCTGTGCAAAAGCTTGTAAGTTTGATTAGGTCCAATTTGTTTATTTTTGTTTTTGTTTCTGTTGCCTTGGGAGACTGACCTAAGGAGACATTGGTATGATTTATGTCAGAGAATGTTTTGCCTATGATCTCTTCTAGGAGTTTTATGGTGTCATATCTTATATTTAAGTTTTTAAGAGAGGTCCAATTTCTTAACAATAACCTGAAGGTGCATCAGTTCGAACATCGAGTTTTACAAGGTGGCTTCTGGGGGAGAACATGTCTGCTGCCTTGTTCTGCTGGGAGAATTCTGAAGCATCACCATCAACCACTTGCTTTTCCTTGGGTAGCAGAGTTCATCTGAATCTTGTCCAAAAACGATTATCATTAGGAGTTAGGAGGAATGGACCCTTTTTCATAAAATAATAAAGTAAAATTGCACAGAAGTATACGAAGTAAAAAAAAATGTTCCGGGCTTCCCTGGTGGCGCAGTGGTTGAGAATCTGCCTGCCAATGCAGGGGACACAGGTTCGAGCCCTGGTCTGGGAAGATCCCACATGCCATGGAGCAACTGGGCCCGTGAGCCACAATTACTGAGCCTGCGCGTCTGGAGCCTGTGCTCCGCAACAACAGAGGCCGCAATAGTGAGAGGCCTGCGCACCGCGATGAAGAGTGACCCCCACTTGCCACGACTAGAGAAAGCCCTCGCACAGAAACGAAGACCCAACACAGCCATAAATAAATAAATAAATAAATACATTGTGTATTAAAAAAAAAAAGAAAGAAAGAAAAAAGGAAAAATTTAATGGAGTCCTTTAAAAAAAAAAAAAAAAAAAATGTTCCTCCTCCCAATCCAATTCTACTTTACAAAGATAACAGCTAATAAATGTTCTGCTAACCAGCAGAAGGGGAGCTGGAAATAGAGATTTAAAAAATACTTTTGTAACAGAGTGAGTTTATGGGTTGTGAAATTTACACCCACTACACTAAAATTCTTGGGCTCCTATAAATGGCACAGCCCCCCCTCTAAAATTCAGCACATTTCAAAGTTTCCACTTTCTTTACATTTGGATGTCAGACTTATTAGGAATTCTAAATGCATTAACTTATTTTGTCTGCATCACCAGTACAAATACATGCTGGGGGCACAGGTCCTCCAGTCTTCTTGCTCAGGACTGAAGGACCAGCAGAAGGTGCTGGTGGGGTAGTGGCCTGATGGGGACTTCTCTCTCTGCTCACTGAGGGTAGCTGCTTAGTCATGGGTTTACAAGAAGTCTGTTCTTTACATTTGACTTCATAATTTTTTCTTTCACCCTAAGAATGAATTTGAATATAAAGGTTCAAGGAGACCAAGATATATTTTAAAACGCTACGACACATTCCACCAAGCAAAGATAAAAATGGGAAATGTGTGTAACACATGACTCATGATTCCTCAGACTCAGTGTTACACACTGGACTGATTCACGTAACAAAATCTGAGAAATTAGAGTATGAACCTGGTACAGCTATAAGGGGAGTGAGAGTAATGTTTCTAGAGGGGAAATTTATTCCAGAAGGGAGATGACAAGTCCTTAACTCAAGATGCTGAAGCCCAGAGCGCTGGGGTAAGGCTCATACTTGTTAGCTGAATTGATTTGTTCCACCTCCAACACTCCTTCAGATTTGGGATATTTCTTCTCGAGAGGAGCCAAAATTATGAAATTTCGGTGTTCTTCATAACTGTCCATGGATGTTTATCAGAATGTAATGCAATTGGGGCTGGGCAGACACAGCACTGGTTGGCCATGCTGCAAGGGTGAATGGTGTTTTGCAGAAATGCCTTCTGACTGCTTGCTTCTTGGTGGTTAACATAGAGGACAAATATTAACTCGATTATCCCAACAACTCTACTTTGGGGTAGTCTCTATTGTCAAACCCCATTTTATGAAGATACTAAATGTTTGTCAGGTGCTATTTTAAACAACTGTTATGGGTAACTGCTGACTGCCTGTTGTCACATAATGGCACAAGTCTCAGAATGTGCACATTCTATACATAGCTCTCCAAAGGTCAATCCTTGGGCACCACGTGCTTCTTTGAAATAGTCAGCACTGGATTATCTGTGCCAAGAAAGAGGAGAGTTGTTGTGGAGAAGCATGCATTCCTGATGGATCCTGCTGGGAGGTTCATTAGGACCACTAATAATATAGGTGTAGAGGAGAAGCTAAGTGTGTGAGTTTTCTAGTCAGTTGGCCTGTCTTCCATCCCCAGCCATGCCATTTGCTAACTATGTGGCCATGAAAATCACTTTTCTAAAGTTCAGCTTCATCATCTAAAATTAAGATAAGAATAGGATTCACAACACAGAGGTAGTGTGAAGATTAAAAGAGCTAACACATAGCCAGTGAGCTGTGTGGGAAGCCCAAGGGCATGCTTGTGGGAGGGTCTGCAGCCCCTACCCACCATCCTCTGGGCAGTTCAGGGGGAAGGGCTTGGTCAGTCCTTGCTATAATTATGCCAGGGGAAAATGACATTTTTCTGGGATTCCAGTCTTTCCTTTTTGACTGCTGATAAAGCTAATAATTAACTCTTTTGGAGTCCTTTTAGGTTCAGTAACGAGGACTTATTTACTGTCTTCTTTCTCATTCAGGTATTTTTCAGACATGCTTTCTTTGATTAATGCTTCTCTACCATTCACTCTATCTTGTTTTCTTAATTGTTCCTTGAACGTTTGGTGAACTTCGTCAGTTCAAGCCACTTGGACCTAGAATTTCCTTTTTTGGGAATATTTTAAATGACTGGTTCAATTTCTTTAATGGTTATGTTACAACTCAAGTTTTAAATTCCTTCCTAGGTCAGTTTTGGTAAGTTACATTTTTTTTTTAGAAAATTTTCCATTTTCTCTAGGCCTTTTCTGTCTAATGACAAAAAGATGGTCCGGGACATTTTGTCATGTGTTTGTAATCACTCTGAACATTGTCTGATTTACCTTATCATTTCCTGTTTAACCCGTGGATAACTTGGAAGTCTGTGTCTTACTTTCCAAACATATGAAGATTTTCTAGTTATCTTGTGATTGATTTGTCACTTAATTATGTTGCTGTCAGAGAAGAAATTCTGTATGATTTCAGTCTTCTGAGATTTGTATAGGTTTACTTTATGACCTAGTATGCAGTTGGTTTCCTTAAATATTGTGTGTGCCATAAAAGAATGTGTATTATTGGGTACTATGTGCAGATTGTATGTACATCCATGTGCTCTAGCTTGTAATTATGTTGCTCATATTTTCAGTGTTCATACTGGTATGTTTGTCTTCCTGTTCTATAATTTAGTCAGAGGGGTGAGTTTTTTTTTTTTTTTTTTTTTTTTTTTTTTTTTTTTTTCCTTGCGTTATGCGGGCCTCTCACTGTTGTGGCCTCTCCCATTTGCGGAGCACAGGCTCCAGACGCGCAGGCTCAGTGGCCATGGCCCCCGGGCCCAGCCGCTCCGCGGCATGTGGGATCTTCCCGAAACGGGGCACGACCCCGCGTCTCCTGCATCGGCAGGCGGACTCTCAAGCACTGCGCCACCAGGGAAGCCCAGAGGGGTGAGTTTTAATCTCTTAATCTGATTGTGGATTTGTCTACTTCTCCTTGTAATTCTGTGTTTGCTTGATTGTTTAGTTTTTGGCAATGGTGTTAGTAGTACAGCAACTTAAAATTATTTTATCTTCCTGAAGGATTGAGCCTTTTACCATTAGGAAGTGACTACATATCTTCCTTGTACTGGTTTTTGCCTAGAAGTCTATCTTGTCTGATACTAACATAGAATACCAGTATTCTTTTGACTTATGCTTTCTCATAATTTTACTTTCAACTTTTATATATTTTAATGTTTTAGATGTATTTCTTGTAAACGGATTAAAGTTAAATTGTTTTCAGACCAATCATGGATGCTAGTTGGAGCATTTAGTCTATTTGTGTTGATACAATTGCTGACATAATTAGGTTTCATCTGCCATCTTATTTTGAGCCTTTATTTGTCCTGCCTGTCCTGTGTTTTCTTTCTCCGTTTGTCCCTTCTATTGGACCGAATACTTTCTATCATTCCATTTCCCCTTCTAATGGGTAAGAAGCTGTGTACTCTTTTTCTATTCTCTTATTGATTTACTCGAAAGAAATAATATATATTATAGTACATAATATTATAATTAACTATATATATCAACAAGATCTAAAAGTATCAATACTTTTACCTTCCTCCTGATAATACATGGGCTTAGAACAGTTTAACTCCATTTATTACCTTCTCAATTATGTGTTATAATTGATTCATTAGAGCTGTGTATTTTAATTCTATTTGTAAGAAAAACACAATTCATAATTATTATTATATACCTCAAAGTTTATCTCTATATATACTTTCTTTGTTTTTCACAAAGTTATGTTTTGTATTTCTCAGTGATCTCCAAATCATTCTCAGTCTGTAGAACATAGTCAACTTCAGTGAAAAACTTGGTTCAGCACAGTTCTACAAATATTTATTATCAACTACCTAGGTCAAGGGTAAAGAACCATCAAGCTGCTGATTCCTGGATTGTTTGAGCGTGACAGTAGTTTCCTTAGTTGTAAAATAAGCATCATAACAAATACCTAATTTACAGAGTTAGTGTGGTGTAACAAATAAGACAGCGTATGCCGACGTGCTTTGTGAGGCAGCAGACACATGTAAAGTCACTGTGCTCAGTCTGCCATTGACAGGTTGTGTGACACTGGAAAGACCTGGTTTTCCTGTCTTCCTTACCTCTAGGGAGGACTTCGGACTATTGGACTTTTACAACCCCCTCTTTCTGAAGGGTCTATGCCTCTGGGACTTCTGATTCATTGTATGCAGTGTTTCTTCACATATAAGCATTTGGAGTGAGAGTGGTGTCTTTCGCTAGAACTTCTTTCAAAATATATCCCCATGTTATCAGAACCTTTTTTCACCTCTTTATTAAAATATAGCATTGCCCCCACTTTCTCCTCTAAGTGTTTGGCCCTTCACCTTTTCATAGGCGTCACTCCTACCACATGGGGATGACTAGCCCACGGCTGAGTGAGCAACACTGATTTAGAAAGCCAGGTGGGAGCCCTCTCAGGAGCTGTCACTGCTGAGACTGGGATGCAAGGCCACAGGCCAACTGCACGGGTGCTGAATTGAATGCGAACCAAGGTCTGTGACTTGGGCAGCTCCCCCGCTGAGATTCTAGGTGTCTGCAGCCAACAGTGCGCGCTCTCAATTAGGGAAGAGCCTGTGGGGCTGAGTGTTGGGCAGAACTGAGGCAGAACTAAGGCTGGAACTCCCCCCATTACTAAGGCCAACTTGGAAAATAATCCTTCACAAAATAACCTCTGCAGGTGCTCATAACCAGCTGACAGGGTAGAGGAAGCAAAACCAAAGGGAGGGATGTGATCAAGTAGTTTGCTTAATTGTTTGCATAACCATCCATTCATTTACATATCCATCCATTCACTCATCTACTCAATAAGCATTAAATATAAAGAGACTTCCAAGAATGTTCTTTAAATCCATGGAATCCACAAGTTTGTCTTATCTAAGAACATACTCTTTTTCCTCCTGTGTTCTGAATATTTAGCATATGGGTAAATTAAACAAGATTGAAATTTTTCATTAGCGTCATTCACCATAATTTAGCTACCAGTAAATGATGAAGGATGGAACCGAGATGTATAGATTCATGTCTAGCGTGGAAACAGAAAACATGATATTAGAGATATGAGTCCCCTATAAAAAGGAGATACGTTAAATTATAGGGAAACTTTGGAACAATTTCACAGAACTTTTATTTGCCTCTGTTACATACAACAAATTGCTTTCGTTTCGTGAATTACGAATGAACACCTTGTGAGCTATAGAAACTGTTTAGCTGGATTTGTTAAGATGAAATGGCCTAACTGCCAAACGTGTGCTTATTTTTAAGTTATTACCGTTTGCTTTTCTGACCTTAAGTTACTAAGAAACAAATCCATTCTCAAAGGTACATTATGTCCATCTTTATCTTTTTAAAAATTTCTTGTTAAGTTTATTTTCAAATATACATACACGTACATGCATATATGTGTATATATTATATACATAAATATATTGAAAATGTGTAGAGGATATTTTTCCCATCATATTTTCTTTTTTTTTAATAGATCTCTATCGGAGTATAATTGCTTCACAAAACTGTGTTAGTTTCTGTTGTACACCAAAGTGAATCAGCCATATGCATACATATGTCCCCACATCCCCTTCCTCTTGAGCCTCCCTCCCACCCTCCCTATCCCACCCCTCTAGGTCATCGCAAAGCACCGAGCGGATCTCCCTGTGCTATGCGGCTGCTTCCCACCAGCTATCTATTTTGCATTCGGTAGTGTGTATATGTCCATGCTACTCTCAACTTCGCCCCAGCTTCGTTCTCCCACCCTGTGTCCTCAAGTCCATTCTCTATGTCTACCTCTTTATTCCTGCCCTGCAACTAGGTTCATCAGTACCATTTTTTTTTAAGATTCCATATATATGCATTAGCATCCAATATTTGTTTTTCTGTTTCTGACTTACTTCACTCTGTATGACAGACTCTAAGTCCATCCACCTCACTACAAATAAATCATTTTCGTTTCTTTTTATGGCTGAGTAATATTCCATTGTATATATGTGCCACATCTTCTTTATCCATTCATCTGTCGATGGACATTTAGGTTTGTTCCATGTCCTATCTTTATCTTGAAATATAAATCCTGCCTATATTTTATAGAGATGTCTCCCTCAAATGTGTTCAGAAGCTTTTTCTCTCTCTCAATCTTAATGGCTCAAAAGGAGTCCTTAAAGAAAATTCTTAGTGTTTCTCTTTTCACTCCTGCAGTTCCTTTGTACTTTGTGAATAATGCCACTGAATAATATGCTGCGGTAGCTCTGCTAACCCCCTCTCAAGGTTAATGCAATCTTTGTCCAGTATTTTGGTTCTGGCTTGCTTCTATACACACACATTTGACATTATGATTGTTGCTTTGTACAGCCAGTGTTTCTTTTAGATTCACCCACATGTCTGCCATTTCTCATATTTCAGACCTTCCACCTGGGATCTAGCTGAAGAAAATCTTTTTGAATTTCCTTCAGTGGATAAATTTAATGCTTTAAAACACTTTAAAATAATTTATACAAAGTAATATGTGTTCACTGTGGAAATTTGAAAAAAATTTTTGAAACAAAGCGACAATAAATTTGTGAAGAATTGACAAGTCAAAGGGATTTGGGTTCTGGGTAGTAAATGGTGAAGAAGTAACTAGGACGATAAGGGTTAGTTTAACAAGGTTCGTTTGTACAGGTTTCTTGGTCCCGAATCCTCTGTCTTTGGTGATATGAATGTCTTTCCTCCTCCTGGTATGGGGTACTTTTCACATAGGCATTTTATGACCTATTTCAGGGAAGAAGGGTGATCGGGGGAGATCAGAGTGATCTTCCTGCTTCTGCTGTTTTGTTTTGTTTTTTTAATTCCTTCGGCTTAAGATACTATTATCCCAAGGTGCCATATTTTGGGTAGTGTGTCCTGAACCCCATCACCTGTTCTGTTTTCATGTCAGGACATGTGTAGATCATTATTGTACACTGTCACAGTGTTGTTGAACCCAAGTTCATGTGCCCAGTGCCTAGTGAGGCCAAACAAACGGAAACATTGGAGTTTGGAGCAGAGAAAGGTTTATTTCAGGGCCAAGCGAGGAGATCAGGTGGCTGGTGCTCAATAGACCAAACACTTTCAGGGAAGTGCTTTTAAAGGTTACACTTGGCGGGAGGGCTACAGGGTGTGCGACTTTCTTTTCATTGGTTGGTGGTGAGGTAACAGGGTGGCGTTTCAGCAGTCTGAGTCATCAGCCTGGTTCCGACCAGTCTGGGGTCTGTGTACTTGTGCTCAGCCTGAAGTTACCATCCTCGACCTGGGTGGGAACTTAGTTCCTGTAGAAGAACTCAGAGATGCATCAGATTGTTATGTATATCCCGTGATGCATCAGATTGTTATGTATATCCCGCGAGGGGGCGCCCTTCCTTATTACTACACTATTCTTCCTTGACCTCTTTTTCTTTGTTTCTGCATCCCGTCACTTTCCTTATGCCTGTTTGAATCTCCTCCTTGGAACTCAGAGAAGGTCTGGGAGGCCGAAGCCTGTATCCTACAAACAGGAAACGGGGCACAGGGAAAGGCTTTTGTACTGAGGAGGGCCTCGCAGGGTCGTGCTCGGTTTCAGTGGTGAGGCTGTTTGTGGCCAGAGGCAAGCGGACAAGGGGCTCAGGCCACCCCAGGTCTTGACACAGCATACATAGTACCCGGTGTGCTGCCGTGTGCACGTGTCGCCGTGGAACTCTGGCCCAGAGAGCCGAAGTCATGTTCCTAAGACAGCAAACAAGAGGTGCTGTCTGTCGTTAGTTCAGAACCTGAGCTCTTAACCACGGTGCCCTAATGCCCTAAAACCCATCGTCGCGCCCAGCAGAGTCCCAGGTGCCTGGAGGTCTGTGGAGAATAGATTCATCCCATCTGCTTTAGAGCTGTACGCAGACTGCTGTTTTGACCCGAGTATGATAGGAGGGGGCGACATACACCTACTCTGGACCGGATGCTTGTGTCCTTTCCAAAATTATAAGTTGAAGCCCAAACCCCCGATGTGGCTGTATTTGGAAATGGGCCTCTAAAGGAAGTAATTAAGATTTAATGACGCCATCAGGGTGGAGCTCTAATCCAATAGGATTCAGGTCTTTATGAGAAGAGACACCGGGACACCTTAGGCACTCTCTCCATGTGTGTGCTGCAAAGAAAAGCCTGTGGAGTGGTCGAAAGTTAGATAAAAATGAAAGGATCCGCCTACTTAATTGATGCAGCCCCACCCAAGAGGAAAACCCTACAGCTGTGTGAATATTTGGTTCTGAAGCACCTTCACCGTCAGACGGTGAGCCTCACATCATCTTCCTACTGCTCCGCCCACGGTTCGCATCCCCTCCCCGCGCCCCAGCCGCCCCTCAGCCAGTGCTGACTTGAGCAGCCCTAGAAATTTCAGTCATTCTGACGGGGTTTTGTTCCTGCCCCACGTTATTTTGCATTCATGAGTTCTCTTCTCACTGTAGTAGTAAAATCTGTGGAGTCCTCTGGAGACCACACCCGGCTGGCTGGGTTTAGTTGTGAGCCTCTCAGTTGCTTGCTAGAGGCAGGAAAGATTTGACAGAAGACTGGGGAAAGTACTGCAGGGGCCCTGGAGGCGCTGATGCCGGGGGCGGTTGAAAGACGTCCGCGCAGATGTGTCAACTCTGCGCTGACTAAACCGGGAGTGCGGAGGAAACAGGCTCTCGTCTATGGAGAAGGCAAACAGCCGAAGCATTCCACAGGGCGAGTGGGGACATCCCCGCGGGTGTGGACCGGGGGCAGGGCTGGGAAGGAGTGCAAGCGGGCGCTCTCTGGGCAGCACAGTTCTGCCTCAGGCTGATCCCTAAGAAGGGTGCTCACCCCAAGTGTGCCAAACCTCGAGAACACAGTCAATCAAGCAAAGGGGGTTGAATAAGAAGAGGGGGATTTGGGCTGATGGTGTGATAAGTTTTTAAAGACCATTTTATGGAGTTATGTCGGGGGTGCTCTTACCCAAAGCCGACTGGAGCATCAACCTGAAAAATCACATAAAAGAGGAGTTTGGCGGGGCAGTGTGGAAAGAGAATGGAATTTCTAGTCCAAGATTACTGGGTTTTGAACGCTGACTTTCTAATGAAAGGTTTTCCTCTACTCTTCCCACCCAAAGTCTCCCAGTTTCTCTCTCTTGAGATAAATACTTTTATCAGTTTCTTTCTTTTAATCCTTCCAGAGAGTTCTACATATAGATAAGAACTTGTTATACACCTTGCTTTTTTCACTCACCACCACATCATGGAAATTGTTTCATATCAGTACATCTAGTTTCCTTCCTTATAAAAACAGTTATATTGTTTTCCATAGTACAGATGTGCCAAATTCATTTAATCACCTAATTTATGTAAGTTGTTTGCAATCTCTTTAGGCAGCGAACATCCTTGTCTGTTTTTGTGATTATAAAGTGCAGTTGCATCAAAGGACATTTGGGTAAAAACGATAAGACCAAATATATTTCCACACATTTCGGAAAAGATGCATTCTTCTGTAGCCGTGATAACAAGGAGCCACCAGAACTCCTCATAAACCAATGGATCAACAACCTGAACACACTTTTACAAAGCAACCAGTCAACGTCCACCCAGCTTCTGAAAGCCAGTCAACCAGAGATCCACGCCAATAAACACACCTCAGGTTACAACCAACAGTCTCACCCAAGTAACCAGGCTTCTACAAATGATGTCAACCTACTCACACCTCTGAAAAGTTGCAACCCCTGAACTCCATGCTTACAAAACCAAACCAAACCATGAAAGCTAAGCAGTCTGCTCTATGCAGAGACAAGGTGCCTGAGCATAACTCCCCTTTACTATAATCATCAATAATTTCAGCTTTATCTTTTTTTTTTTTTTTTTTGGTACGTGGGCCTCCCACAGTTTTGGCCTCTCCTGTTGTGGAGCACAGGCTCCGGACGCGCAGGCTCGGCGGCCGTGGCTTACGGGCCCAGCTGCTCCACGGCATGTGGGATCTTCCCGGACCGGGGCACGAACCTGTGTCCCCTGCATTGGCAGGTGGACTCTCAACCACTGAGCCACCAGGGAAGCCCCAGCTTTATCTTTTAATTTTGGGTATTGAGTGAGGGTCTCATCATCCTTTGTTGCTAGAAATACTATAAAAATTATATTTTGCACATGTATGTCTACACATTTATCTATTTCTCACATGTAGATTACATTGTAACTCTATAGAGGGTGCTGTACTTTGAGGCAGGTTGAAGGGATTTCGGAGTACATTTATAATTTTCATTTAGATTTTCATCATAAAAATCTGTCCTCCTCATAAGCTTTGACTCCAGTCCATCTACAGTCCATTTTCAGAAGTGGAATTGCTGAGTACTAAGAGATAGGTATTTTGAAATTAGATATACTGTCCTCCAAAGAGATTTACCAATTTACATAGCCCTCATCAATGAACAGGATGCTTATTTCTCTGTCTCTTAATCAATAGAATTTTAAAGATATATTGTGATTCTAGAAAGTGAAAAAAAGGTTTTAAAATTATTTCATATTTTCCACTGAACTCAAAAACATCTGATCTTATATATATATATATATATATATATATATATATAAAGAATTTGTATTTTATGTGTGTGAATTGGTGGTTTATACCATGTGGACTAAATGATTGTGAGAATTATACTCAAGGCTGATGATTTCTCTCAATTGTAGTAATATCCCTAAAGAAACTAGGAAAGTAGTGGTAATTAAGTTTTGTTTATAGTTTACCAATAAATGTCCTATTTGATCAATTCATTTCTAATTTTCAGAAAAACAATTCATTATTTGAAAACACAAACAAACAAACAATATTTTCAGATACAAAGGAGAAGAAAAATCTTTGAGTGTACCAGGGTTGAGGCAGTTCTCTGTCCCCACTTGTGTTAAGCCTACACAAGTTAAAGTGGTTTTCTATTTTTAAAGAGCAGAGATTGCAGGTGTTCCAGAGTACAGCCCTCTTAGCGGGTCTCTGAGGAAGATAATTGGCAGGTACCACTGAAGGTCGATGCAAAGTGCCGAGCGTTGCCCACTCTGAAAGACCCAAGGAGGTGTGAGCTCAGTAAACCTGTGGGAGGCTTGGCTCATAAGTGACCATTTGAGGCTGTTTCTACCCATGGCTGGCAGCTGTGTTCTTTCCTTATTGGGGAAGTTATTTATGCATTGGCAGGTGGACTCTCAACCACTGAGCCACCAGGGAAGCCCCAGCTTTATCTTTTAATTTTGGGTATTGAGTGAGGGTCTCATCATCCTTTGTTGCTAGAAATACTATAAAAATTATATTTTGCACATGTATGTCTACACATTTATCTATTTCTCACATGTAGATTACATTGTAACTCTATAGAGGGTGCTGTACTTTGAGGCAGGTTGAAGGGATTTCGGAGTACATTTATAATTTTCATTTAGATTTTCATCATAAAAATCTGTCCTCCTCATAAGCTTTGACTCCAGTCCATCTACAGTCCATTTTCAGAAGTGGAATTGCTGAGTACTAAGAGATAGGTATTTTGAAATTAGATATACTGTCCTCCAAAGAGATTTACCAATTTACATAGCCCTCATCAATGAACAGGATGCTTATTTCTCTGTCTCTTAATCAATAGAATTTTAAAGATATATTGTGATTCTAGAAAGTGAAAAAAAGGTTTTAAAATTATTTCATATTTTCCACACTGAACTCAAACATCTGATCTTATATATATATATATATATATATATATATATATAAAGAATTTGTATTTTATGTGTGTGAATTGGTGGTTTATACCATGTGGACTAAATGATTGTGAGAATTATACTCAAGGCTGATGATTTCTCTCAATTGTAGTAATATCCCTAAAGAAACTAGGAAAGTAGTGGTAATTAAGTTTTGTTTATAGTTTACCAATAAATGTCCTATTTGATCAATTCATTTCTAATTTTCAGAAAAACAATTCATTATTTGAAAACACAAACAAACAAACAATATTTTCAGATACAAAGGAGAAGAAAAATCTTTGAGTGTACCAGGGTTGAGGCAGTTCTCTGTCCCCACTTGTGTTAAGCCTACACAAGTTAAAGTGGTTTTCTATTTTTAAAGAGCAGAGATTGCAGGTGTTCCAGAGTACAGCCCTCTTAGCGGGTCTCTGAGGAAGATAATTGGCAGGTACCACTGAAGGTCGATGCAAAGTGCCGAGCGTTGCCCACTCTGAAAGACCCAAGGAGGTGTGAGCTCAGTAAACCTGTGGGAGGCTTGGCTCATAAGTGACCATTTGAGGCTGTTTCTACCCATGGCTGGCAGCTGTGTTCTTTCCTTATTGGGGAAGTTATTTAAAGTAATATTAATAAAATTCTTTGTGTGGTTCTTAGTATTACTAAGCACTTCTGCATGTATTATTGCTATTGCCATACCTTCCACTATAGAACTATTCTTGTTTTGGAAATGGAAATAAATTTTAAATTAGCCCAAATAAATGAGAATTAAGAGGATAATTCTGGCCGTTACTCTGTGAGGTTAGTTTTGTTATTATCCACCTCTTATAAGAGGAGATACTTGTGGCACAGAGAGGTTAAGAAGGGGACACCAGCTTGTGTGGGTGAGATGGAAGCACACTTCTGACTAGAAACCCCTGTCTCTTTGCACCATGATAAACTGAAAACCAAATACAGGAGTATCTGAAAATACTATCTCTTCAGCATGTACTGGGAATCCTTTTCTTAAGAATGACGTGATTTCCAAAGTGTAAAAATGAGTGGCAGTAACAGAGTAGACAATGCAAAACTATAGAAGATTTGAATTCATTTTGAAAAGCTTTTCAAACTAAGGCACAAGTACTGCAGGTTTAGTTCTGACTGCAAAGCTGAGGAAATCTGTCTAAAATGGCCTACTTTGCATTTATGTATATATAAAAATTGTTTTAAGATTTATCTTTATTGTCTGCAATTAGTTTGTATGTGTTGTCTCCTGGGGCAACTTCCGCCTCAGGAACTGAGCTGTTTATTTCTCCTTCTTCCAAGAAAACACCCTTAACAGTGCGCCTCCACTAAGAGCTCAGTGATACAGTGTCTTTGTCCTATTACGCAATTCCTATTTTTAACTTGTACAGTAAAGCTGTCATACTAATAATGTCCTCATACCAAAAACTAATTTTGGTCCTTGAAAGGTAAAAATTTATGTGCCCTGGGTGTGTCAGTGTTCTTGGCAATCTAATTGAGCAGTTTTTTTTCCCCAGACCATCATTATAAATTTGACAAATTTGGCAAACCTATAGGAACTATTGAGCTGAAAATGTGCATCGTGTTTGTAAATTCTAAGATTCTTTGCTTATCCCTGACTTAAATTTTCCATTAAGAAGGAGAACTCAGAAAGAACAGGCAATACATTTGAAGAAATCAGAAACAAAGCAGATCCTTAAACAAAAAAGGAGGACCCAAGAGATGAGTAGCTCAGCCTTTTTATTTTTTCTAGGAGGTAATGACCCAACTCTTAAACACCACAGTTGTCAGTCTTGGATTTGCTGTTGCAGCTAGAAACCTCAGAGATCCCCTGTGAGAGCTGTGCTGGCTTTGCAGCCCATTCTAGTGTCATAGTTAGATTCTTAATTATTAAGAATGCCTTCCTTCTCTAAATTTCTCATTTTGATTGCACCTACTATTTTGTGTGTATCCATTTTTAAACTGACACTTATTGAGTTTTTACCACAGGCCAAATATTGTCTTTTCTGATTGCCCGCTAAGAACCGGGAACTGGGTTAAGTGTTGTGGATTCAACAGTGAGCAAAACAGATACTCATGGGGTTTACGATAGTGTGTGTGGGAAAGAGAGAGATATTAAATCATCATTCCCTGTGCCCCATGTGTAGTTATAATCTGTGATGAGCACTCTGTGGGAAAGGAATGAGGTGCCCTGAGAGAATGAGGAACTCAGGGGTGTACTCCCTGGGCAGTGTTTTGCTTTCATATGCGTGATTCTTTTAATGTTCACATCAAGTCTTTGATACTGGAGTTACCATCCTCACTTTGCAGATGAGGAAGGCGAAACGTGGAAGAGGTTAAAGTGCTCTTTGGGCTGTACCTGGGATGCTCATGTAACAGTTAAATGTGAGTGAAAGGGAAGTACCGATTGGTTGGTGTACAAGCATGGAGGTGGAGCTCTTTAAAATAATCCTATTCTTCATTTGCCCCTTCCGGAAATTTTGTGTCAGCGTATCCCCTGAAAAGATAAACAAGCTATTATTACAACTTTGAAATGATGTGGAAATAGTTCAAAATGTTTGTGGCAAAAGCAGCTCCTGGCAAATACTGCACACGTGTAATTGAACGATACAGATATCCTTCATTATCTGTATGCCCTTCTTCAGCTTCCTGGATTAGCTGCTGCACATTTTAACACACTGCCTGACTTTGGATGCAACTCCTCCCAAGGTCAGAACAGAGTTACTTTAAGTTTGGTCCACTGGTGGCAGACCAGCAGCATTGCCATCCCCTGAGATCTTGTTAGAAATAGAATTATTTCTCGGGCACCACACTAGGCCTGTTAAATTTGAATTGCTAGGGGGCTGGGCCCAGCAATCTGCATTTTAACCATCTCTCCAGGTGATTCTTAAGCATAATAAAGTTTGACCAGCATTGCCCTTCAGAATGTGGAGTGCTAATACTAGCCTAAAGGTAAATCTGCAACCATATGCTACAAATGAGAATTCATGTAGACCAATGAATAAATATCAGCTATTCTACGTATTCAAAATATTAGAACTGGAAGGAAGCATTAACATTAACTGGTGAAGCAACATTTTTTTAATGTATGGAGAACCTGAAAAGGGTATGCGTGTGGTAGTAAATTATATACGGATGCATTTTTTGTTAGCATCTGTTTTATTCTTCCTACTGTGTTCTCTAATAAGTCAGATAATCAAGTATATTCTGGTTTATGGTGGTTGCTGAGAGAATAAGAGGTGGGTCAGTAAGCTTACTATGTCTGTTTTAGAATTCCTGCTTAGAGATCAAGAAAGGAACCTCATGAGAAATCATGCATAGATTTCATACAAACACATCACCTCTCTGGGAAGAACTCCAGGTGGACGATCCTCGTAGTAATTTCTTTGTAACTGCCTATTGCAGGGGGTTTGACCCTGGATTTAAGCGTGGATTGGCAGATTAATAATAATCACATTAGTTTTTCAAAATGCTCTTCCAACCGTCTTCTCAATTTTCCAGCTTGTTTTCTCCAATTTTCATGTTTGCTTTCACCTCCATACAAATGGATCTGGAAATATAGCTGCTGTTTATTTATTTGGTAGTTTACAAAACATGCCAATGTGCCTCTGGGCATGAGTACAATATAAATCACAAGCCATAAATAAATGACAGAACAACAAAAACAAAAAGAAATAAAAGCTGAAACTCGCATGCCTATGTAACTAGTAAGTCTTTCTTATCAGGGGAAAACGGAGTCAATCCTATATACGTACATCTCTCCTACCTGTGGGTATTCACAGTTTTTTTCTTTCAAAAAAAAAAAAAAGCTGACAATGCCAAGATCAGCTGGCTAACAGAAAAAAAAAAATGTAAGAAATAACTCTTCTAAAATAATTCCAATGGTTGTAGTCAGGTGAGGAAATATGATTTATTTAAGCTTTTGTCTTTTTACTTTTCCATATTTTCTTGCATGAGTAATAACAATGATAGCTGCTGTATCTATTCAGTGCTTGCTGTACAGTGTCATTTAATTTTCACAATAAGCTTATAGGGTCATTGGGTGTTTACTGGAAAAACTTCCATAAATTCAAAGCATCTGAGGAATTTGCCTGAGTTACTCAGGTAAGGACTGGGTCTGAGGTTGGACCCCAAATCTGCCTCCCCCCAAGCCTCTTGGTTTACTCCTCAGCATGGCTTGCTCCTCCCCTGCACTCCCAGCCCTGTGGGGGTCCCTTTCATTTCCTGCTAGTAATGATCTGCAATCCTGGAAACAGTCTTCTAGATAAATGCTTTTTCCTCCCCCGGGTGCCAGTCCATTTCTCTCTCCTATGCTGTGTTCCAACCCACCACCACACTGAGCTGCAGAGGCAGAGCTGACAAACTGCGGCACCGAGATGGGGCACCGAAAGGAACGTACAACCTGAGATGAGAAAAACCGCATGTGAAGTGTGACTTTTCCTTGTGAGCTGAGGGAAACCCCTCCCATGAAGTTCCCAGGTCCTAAGCTTGCTTCCCTCATCTCAGGTCCGCCTCTGTCTGCAAGACCTGATCACTTTCTGCTTCTAACCTTGGCCATTCCCATACACCTTTCTCAGGAAACCTGACTGTGATGTGGGTTGGGTTTATCTCAGGGTTAATTCCCGCCTCCTTTTATGAGTACCTTGTCCCGTATCTGAGTTACTCAAGCTAGAATCATGTCCCAAGGACAGCGGCAGAACTGTCTGAGGTGGACTTGGGAGTGGCATCAAAATTTCTTCATGACGTGTAGAAAATTGTTTTTTGGCTGAGGCACAGAATTTCTTTTTCTTTTTGGTGGAACAACATGCTAAGCAGTGTGGCCGCCGTACTGCTGAGGATAATACGCTGTGAAGTTAGCGGAAGGGAGAAGGCACTGTGGTCTCGCCGCTCAGGGTATGAGGAAAAGGGCTCGTCAGGGGTTGAAGAGCCTGGTCTAGACCTCAGGCTATTTGAGTTGCAGTTCATTTGCAGATTGGGCTGCACCCTGGGGAAGGCAGGAGATAGACAAAGGTGGACCTCCTTTCTCTCTCTCAGCTCAGCACTGGTCTGATGACGTCCCTTTGGATGCCGAAGCTGAGCTGAGCTAGCAGCCACCGGCCCCTGCAGATGAGGTTGGCCAGATGTCCTTTTCCATGTGTTATCTGGAGAAAGAAAAGGGTAGAAAGAATCTCTCAAAGCTTTGGACACAGATCCTATGCATAAACAAAGTCAATGCTTTTGATGCTATACTGACAACAGTCAATCAGGAGCTGGAAACAGTCTCTCAAGGAAATCAGGTACCAGGGGTGCTCCCTCACTTCTGAGCGAACTCATTCTTTCTAGGAAGAGTCTGGAGCATGGCTTTAGTCTCCCCAATTTGATCCTCAGACCTCCATTCTATCTCTGCAAATGGCTGGCAAAACACAGCTTCCCCCTGGCACATGCTGACGTTGGCAGACCGGAGACAGGAACTTAGCAGTTACGTTCCAGCTGCTCCCAATCAACATTCCATTGCATGCTGGCTCTCCTCTGTCTTAACTATCCTGATTTTTTAAAAAAAAGTCTGGCCCTGAAAAGTGCTGATGACAGAAAGGAAGAGATGGAAGAGAGTGATGGCTGTTAAAACACAGAAGTTCGGGATAGAAAGTCAACTTCAGTGGTGGATCAAATAGATGATGAGTGAATCTACATTATACTCATCACAAAAGAAAAATGATTCATGGAACTCTCTGCTAGTGCTTGCACCAGGGCCAAACCTGCTCGAGGGTAAATAAAACTATTGGAAGGTGAAACACCTGTGGAGGGGAAGTGTAAGGGATTCTTAACCATCTGCGTGAGGGTGGGAGGGGGAGAGGAAAGAAAGTGGGAACCGTTTAAATAACATGCTCACAAGTCTGGGGACTCATAAAGGTCTTGAGCGCTATCCATTTGGAATACTAAGAAATTAATCTACTAGCTTCTAACTTTGAGAAGTGGTAGTAAGGACATTCATGGACTTTTGTGTCTGAACTGTAGAGGACTTACGCCACTTCTAAGCTGTGACTTGGTTAATCTTTGTGCCTAGTTTCCTCATTCGTCAAAACAAGGGTCATAATAGTCTCATTACCTTCTCACAGGGTGGTGGGGAGGATTAATGAATGAATGTATGTAATATGCTTGGAACAGTCCCAGGCATGTGGTAAGCACTCTGTGTTACATGTCATGATTATAACTTGCTTTAGCATCCCAGAGACCTCCTCCCTTTGGTTATCGGCTCATTCGTCATTCAGGTGATGCAAATTTGGTAAGGCTTCCAGTCTCCCTAGTCCAAGTTCCAAGTTGGGTAGATCTATCACAGCAAATCAGCCATTTTCAAATGGCTCAACCTGATTTGGAGTTAGAGGAGAAGTGCTGCCTTTGCTGGAAGGTTGTAAATCAGTGACAGCATCTAGCATGTGACTAAGACCTCTCTGTAAGATGGAGACA
This sequence comes from Lipotes vexillifer, assembly GCF_000442215.2. Taxonomy (NCBI): domain Eukaryota; kingdom Metazoa; phylum Chordata; class Mammalia; order Artiodactyla; family Lipotidae; genus Lipotes; species Lipotes vexillifer. The sequence goes on along the minus strand of NW_006791108.1, from coordinate 650,670 downwards.
AGATCATCTGGTCAACCTTAATGGAGTCCCTAAGTTTAGTCATGACCAAAGTTTAGATTTCCCAGCTTTGTGGTGAATCATAATATTTTGACTTTTTTCTCCAATTGGCCTAACTTGGGTTTTTGCCCCCTGCATTGCAGTGGGGGAAAGACTGCCATTACGTTTTATGTTTTCTTGTTTGCTTTAAGTAACAGAACTCCAGGTTTCTTGAGAGTATGATGGAAATTCTACTAAGGCCATTATATTGTCCTTGTAGAGATGCTTTATGAGTCATTTTCATCCGTCATTCACATTTTAGTATAAATCCAAGTTAACAGCTGACAGCATATGAAGGCTGAACAAGCTTGACAAAAAAGAGGATAGGGCTTCCCTGGTGGCACAGTGGTTGGGAGTCCGCCTGCGATGCAGGGGACACGGGATCATGCCCCGGTCTGGGAAGATCCCACATGCAGCGGAGCGGCTGGGCCCGTGAGCCATGGCCGCTGAGCCTGCGCGTCCGGAGCCTGTGCTCCGCAACGGAAGAGGCCACAACAGTGAGAGGCTGGCATACAGCAAAAAAAAAAAAAAAAAAAAAGATACAATTTTATTTGTCTCTTGGTTAATATATTAAAAAACAGTATGTCCTGTGGTAATCTAGGCCTAAAAACGGAAGAGGCCACAACAGGGAGAGGCTGGCATACAGCAAAAAAAAAAAAAAAAGGATAAAGAGGTCCATGAACTACTTTGGAGGGTTTTGGGTGGCACAAAAGTACTTAGTGCCATCACTAAGTATCTTCTTTTGAGAAGGTAAAAAGAAATGAGGAAGGTAGGAAAATGTTTTGAGGAGGCGGGAAGCAGGAGAGGCAGAATGATACAGTGGGGGGCAGGGTGGGGCAGAATACTGGTGTGGTCTTCACACCAGAAACCCTTTCCGCAGCTCCAACTCTTTAAAGGATTTCTGATTTCCACGGGCTTCCAGGGTGCAAGTCAAGGCCATGAGACAGGAGGAAGTGAGAATGAGGTAAGAAGGAAGGGGGGGTGGTATTTAGATGAAAGAGAGAGACAAGAGACAGAGGAGGAGGGGAGAGAAAGCCTTGGGAGCAAATAAGGGGAGGAGGCAGAGGCCACATCAGGAACTCAATCACATGGGAGGTGGGGTGGGAGTGGGGAGATGAATGAGACCAGGGATTTCATAAAGCTGGGCTGGGTTTAACAGTCCAGTTGGAAATTCTGAAGCTACAAACCCCAGGGCCTCGAGGGAAGCTCATTCTTGTAAAGTCAGCCTGCTTGGTTAAGGACATTGTCTTCATGGAATCCAAAGGGATTTACAATCCTTGCTTTTTCCCTGCAGTTCACTGTCAGGAGATTACGGATTTCGGACACAGAAGCTGGTTCAGAATTTGAAAAGTTCCCTTTATAGCAAATGAGTCTACGATTGCGGGGCACTCTCCTCAAAAGAAGGACTGCTTCTCTTTCTTACCCTCCTGCAGCAGAAGATCAGTTTCTCTGCAGAGAAGACAATGTCTGATACGGTTTGGAGCCTCCATGCTTTGACGCTGGAGCTAACTGGGTAGGTTAGGTAGCTGGTGGTGTCAGGCGTGAACTTGGGGGTGAGACTCCCCGGCCCTCCCGACTCACATCTAGCGAAATGGTTCACAATCCAGAAGCCAGTACGTTTTCAATTCCGAGTTAGGTGATGGGAGATGAACGTGGTCATCCGGGACCAGCCAGTCGCAAGAGTGTCCCTGGGCTTCCCCGCCGCCTGGCTGCTACTGCCGGGACCCTGCCAATGAGTAAGGAGCTCGGTACTTGGGACGGCTGTTCACACGTGAGCGCTAGGAGCCTCAGAACCCGCCCGAGAGCCAGTGGCCACCGAGAAGAAGCGCGGGCCGCAGCCATTTCCAAACCGACGCCCACGCCCGCCGAGCGGTCCCAGCGAACAGCAGGTGTCACCCTTCTGCTTCCAAACCCCAACTGCCTCCAGGTGCCTCGCGTGCTCTCTAAACTTGTGCGTTCGGAGCCACGGCCCCGTGGGATGGCTGCACCCTCCCGCGCAGCTACCGCGCGGCCCTGTGTGCCGGGGGTCGCCGCGTGGCAGCGGCGGCCGGGCACCGGCTGTTGCGAGCGGATGCGCAAGGGGGCGGGTGCGGGCCCAGCCGGCGGACGAAGAGCGAACTCGCGGCGGAGGTGAGGAAGGTGCGGCGCTTCCAAGTCCCTCCCCTTCCCGCGGCGGGTTCTGGGCGCACGGAGCAGTGCGGGGCGGCGCCGCTCGGGCTCGTGGTAGAGGCGCTCGCACCATGGCCGACGCTCCCGCTCCCGTCCGGATCCCGGCGCGCCGGCACTACCGCGTGCAACTGCGCTTCGTCACCGAGGAGCAGCTCTTCGCTGCGGGGCCGCTCTCGCTTCCCAGCCCGAAGTCTCTGCGGCTGGAGGTGCACCCGGCAGGGGAGGAGGCGGATGCGACGGTGACTGACGGTGAGGTACTGGCGCGACTCACGCACGCGAGTCGCGCTCGGAAGTTGCGGATCCTGGCGCGCGCGTGGGAGGGGGGCGCGCGGGGCGTGCGCTGGGGGCGTGGGGTGGGGGTCCTAGTGGCCCTGAGCAGGTGTGCGCCCCCTCCGCACGACAGCTCGCCGGAGGGAAGTGCGGGGCTCCCTCGCCTGTGCCGAAGAGGCCCAGATGGATCTAATTGTGTCTGACTGCGCTCAGAGAAACTTTGGCGCTCGGGGCAGACAGGCTCTGCGAACTAGTCTCGGCCATAACTTACAGGTTGTCCAAAGCGAGGCGCGTGATTTCCTCGCCGGGAACCTATGCCTCCTTCCTTCCAGGCCTCGCTCCCTTTCCGAGGCAGTGGGCCACCTTGCAGCCTGAAGCTCTGTTGAGGGCGAAGTTCTTTGTGTAGGAAGGACTGAGCCGGGTGTGCAGCAGTCTGAGCCCCTGAGGCGGCTTGTGTGGTGTCTATCAGGCATTAGTTTTTGGTTCAGAAGGTGACCTTAATCAAGGACGTGCAAGTGCAGCCCGCTGGGTTCCTCGAGCCGAGCAGTGGGTATATTAAAGGAATGCTGCTAATCTTTGTGGCATCCCGGACCTTTTTGAGAATTCGAGGAAACGTCTAGAACGTGCCCCTGAAAATGTGTATACTTGCGCACCAAACTTTGCATGTATGAGGGGGGGGGTCAAATCTCTTTCCTGCAGCTCATATTAAGTACCGGGTTCTTAGGGAATAGAGCCTGAGGCAGCTGCAAGTCTTTTAAGACTCCTCGGGTTTCTTGCGGCCCTAACTTCTAAGACGCTGTGTAGAGTTTAAAGTGTTCTGCGTTGTGGTTTGGTTCCAGTGGGAATTTAAAGTAGTGACCTGCTCAGTGATAAGTAGGATACCGATTCACTGCTGCATCTCTAAGGCCTTAGAACAGATCCAGGCACATAGTTGGCACTCAAAAATTGCTTGTTGTAGAGTAAAAGAAACCCTTCACGTGTGTCTTCCCCCTTTACTCTAAGGCTGGGATAGGGAGGTTTGGATCTTTAAAAAATAGAAGCATTAAATATCATTTGACCAGTATCTTCGGAAGCCTGAGGTTGGGCAAGAGATCAAAAGCCTTACTCAGCAACTCATTGCTTTCTCTTTTGGAAAGGAGAAGGAAAAAGAAGTGGATTTCAGTGTTGCTCCTGGGAATTCTGAAACTCAAGGTGCCAGAAAAAGAGTTCAGTTTGCCTGTTATGGTAATTTTGTTTAATCTGTAGCCATACATAGAAACAGAAGAGCAGATTTGAGATATACATGGTACTTGCTGTCCTGTAGCTTTTCCACAAAAGTGCCTTAAAAAAAGAAATATTAGAGGTTCAAGGTGACTGAAGTTGTAGACTCCCCAGAGCACACCCAGTGCCTGGCCTATGAGGCTATAATTATCTTACAGAGAGGAGTAAGTTTCCCCCGGTGTAGCCCATCAAGTCTGGAGATGACTTGTGTGGTATGTATTAAACCAAATTAATGGAAATAAAAAGAATAATTAGGGCTTCCCTGGTGGCGCAGTGCTTGAGAGTCCGCCTGCCGTTGCAGGAGACGCGGGTTCGTGCCCCGTTTCGGGAAGATCCCACATGCCGCGGAGCGGCTGGGCCCGTGAGCCATGGCCGCTGGGCCTGCGCGTCCGGAGCCTGTGCTCCGCAAATGGGAGAGGCCACAACAGTGAGAGGCCCGCATAACGCAAGAAAAAAAAAAAAAAAAAAAGAATAATTAAAGCTAAGGCAAGCAGTCATTGCCACAAGATTTTGACTAAATTCCTTGGGAAAGATTCACTCACAAAAAAGCAGAGAACTCGCTCTCCTAACAGCTTGAGTCCTAACATGCATTCTGTATATGAACACAGTTGCTAAGGTTTGCCACTCTTTTATGGAGAATTTTTGGAGAACAATTCTGGAGTTTTTTTTTTAAAGTAGTTCGTTTTACTATATAACCAACTAGACTCCTGTGGATGGTGGCCAGGCAGAGCAGCTTACAAACAAATCCTAATGGACTATTAGAAGAAACATTCTATTGTACTCAAATAATGTACATTTAGTAGCAGCATTTTGAAAGGGTAGAATTTCTCCCGGAATAAAGATTGGCCCAAATTCTTTAATGGATTATAAGAAAGGGCTTAAGCAATGTACCACTAGAAAACTATATAGTTTCTTAACTCATATCTAGAATTAGTTATTAAACAAGTAGACTCTGGAGTACACTGCCTGGATCCTTTTATAGCTGTGCTACATTTAGCAAAACTTTCATCCTACTTCAGTTTTTTCATTTGTAAAATAATACACATGTGTTATGATAATACACATGTTATGAGGATCACATAGAAGGATGCAGACACCATGCTTGATACAATACCTGGCATATATTAAGAGATCAGTAAGTGTTGACTGTTTTCAATAATATTTATGTCCTGTCCCCAAAACAATTGTTTTCTCAGGCTGTTCTGAGGAATAGCTAGGCCGTATTTTTGTGAAGATGTTTCAAAGGAAGCTTAATGAAATCTGATAATAGCTGGGAAAAATGGAATAATCTTTTAGATTCCCGGTCTCAATAGTTTGTCACGTAAAGAATGGAACAGAACAAGACAAATCAGTTTATTTTCAATCCCTCCAGAATTGACAGTGATTTTATGAGGGGAACATACCAGGGGATACAGCCAGTGTGCTCTAGCTTGTGGAGTCTGGGAAGACATTCATCTATTCCTTTTTTCCTTAACAATTTTTTGAGCCCCCTTCCTACCAGGAGCCTGCCTGAGAGCATGCTTAGTTCATCCTCCTGTCCCCAGAACCTTCCACAATACACACAAGGCATCGATAAATGTTTCTTGAGCGAGTCAGTGATTTAATTCAAGAATTTTTTAATCTTGCTAAAATGAGAATTAAAATACTGAGTACTGAGAGTGCAGGGTCTGAGTTGTCTCTCAAATGATTAAGACACTGGCTTCACTTACAGTCTAGAAGGATGTTTTAAAATACAGTGAGTTAACAGACAATCGGAGGTATAGTAAGGTCAACAGATCAGAGCCAATTGCCGTTGAAAAGATAGTTTGTTACTCAGTTCTCAAGAGGAGAGGGCACAGCATGGTGGGGCGGGGGGTGGGTGGGTGAGGAGAAGCGCTGGAGTCCATCAGGAGGCGGGGGAGCTGGGGAGCTGTGGGCAGGAGCCTTCGCCGTGCTTTCTGTGGGAAGGAATGGCTGAGGCCAGGTGGGCAGGTGTAGATTGGCTAGTTTGAATAATTCCAGTGGATTCTGGTGCATACACGCTCTCCCTAGTGGTCGGATATCTGGCCCTGGTTAGGGCAGGTGGATAGTGGCCCAGAGTGTGATGGCCCAATGAAGCAGGTGGTTGGAGTGTGGGCTTTGGATCGGTTGTATTATATTTGAAAAGTGTGCTTGCAGGTATGTTGTGTACTGTCTTTAGGAATTGGCTTACCCTGGGAGGGGCAGTCTCTCTGGCGTCAGCAAGGCCCCTAATGTCAAAGCATCAGAATACAAAACAAAAAGACATGGTTAATACGAAGGAGAATCAGAATACAAGGGAATTAATAAGTATATAGGGTGGGGCTGGGTGCTGCTGGGAGAGGAGGGTGGCTGCAGGTAGGAAGGGCTTGTGAGTCAGGAGTTGAGTTCAGGTGATGGGGAAGAATATACATTGTTTTCATACCTCAAGTGTATAAAAGAACTGGGAAAGGGAGGGGAACCAAAAAAAAGTGGAGAATGGGGCTGCTGCTTCTCTACCCTTTTCTCCAGGGTCTCTGTAAGCCCTGTGCTGTGGGTCTGGGGGAAGAAATCAAGAGCTGAGACTGTATTGTGCAAAGGCTAAAGGCAGAGTGGATCTCCAGGAGAAAAGAGAGAACTTTTCCTCCCTTCCTCAGTTTAGAATTGTCTTTTAGTTAATCTGGAAGAGTTTGGAAAATATGTGAATACGCCACACTGATAATCCAGTATAAAAATGCAGTGGTTTTTGTCTCTGAGAGGTTGTGAGAGGATGCTAGGTTTTTTGTTTCCTCGTGGTTGCTCATCTCATTAGAGGAGGGAGAAGAAATGTCAGAGAAGCGTATCCTTTGTATCACATGGGAGGACTGATTTTCCTTCATTTAATGTGATAAACGTGTTAGTAAATTGAGGTCTAGGGACAGCATCTGGAAGTCAGTCACCTATGTATGACATGAGCATTAATTACTTTGCATTCAAAAAATATTTATTGAACATGTGTTCTGTGCTAATCACTGTATGGGCAATGCAGGGGCTAGATAAAAGACCCAGCTTTATGGAACTCATGTTTTAATTGGGAGAAGACAATAGCCAAAGACACAGCAAGATAACTTCAGACTGAGGTAAATGTTTTAAAGAAAACGAACAGAATGAAAAAACAGAGACGTTGAGAGGAAGGCTGATTTAGAGAGTGTGGTCAGGGAAGGCCTCTCTGAGGAAGTAATATTTGATCTGAGGCAGGAAGGATGAAGAGAGCCAGCTAAGCACTGGGCTGGAGGAAAACTATCACAGGCCAAGAGACCAGCAGGTGGAAAGGCCCTGGAGCTAGAAGGAGCTGGTGTGTTTGAGATGGCCAGTGTAGATGATGCTTGTTAAGGGGGAGGGGGAGGAATGTAAGTTAAAGTTAGCGTCCCAGTTATTATTGGAGCATAACAAGCTACCTCTGTGACTTAAAATAACTATTTTATAATGCTCCCAGACAGACTCTGTGGGTTAAGAAACCAGGCAGGGAGTGGCTGGGTGATTCCTTTGCTCCTTGTGGCATTGACAGGTTACTCCTTGGCACACAGCTGGTGGCCAGCCTGGTCTGGGGGATCTAGGAAGGCTTCCTTCACCTGGGTTTGCATCTGGGCTGGTGTGATGCTTAATTTTGCATGTTAATTTGGGTGGGCCACGTGCCCAGATATCTGGTCAAACATTATTCTGGATGTTTCTATGAGGGTTTTTGGGATGAGATTAATATTTAAATTGGTGACTTTGAGGAAAGCAGATTGCCCCCCCCCCGAATGTGGTGGGCCTCATCAGATCAGTTGAAGGCCTTAATAGATTAAAGACTGATCTTCCCTGAGCAAGAAAGAATTCTGCCAGTAGACGGCCTTTGGACATGAACTAGAACGCTGAGGCTGTCAGTATGGAGACTACAGGTGACCTCTGCATATGGCATGGCTTCCTCCTGCATGGTTTCTTCACGCTGGGGCTTTCTTCTAGGGAGACTACTGGCTCCAAGTGGGAATTTTCCAGCAGACAAAGCAGCAGCTGCATTCCTTTTTGTGATGCATGCATGGAAGTCAGTTGACATCACCTGTGTCATGCTCTGTTGGTCAAAGCATTTATTAACCTGCTCAGGTTCAGAGGGAGAGGATGTAGACCCCCCCTCTTTATGGGAGGAGTATCAAAGAATTTGGGGACAATGTTTTAAAACTGCCAGTTAGACCATCTGGGCCATGTAGGGTGTAACACACACACACACACACACACACACACACACACTCACACTCTCACTCTCACTCTCACTAATGGGGTTTTGCAGGAACTACAATAACAGCCTTCCTCATCACAATTACTGAAAAAGCTGGTAGAGACCGTGGGTTTGGATGTACACCACAGTGGGCTTTCTCATTCTCCTCTTATACATTAAACTTGCTTCCACTTGGGGTGAGCACCCCATAAAATAACTTTTCTCCAAGCAGCAGACCAAGAAGCAAGCAGGGAGGGGGCCGGAGTGGACAGGTCCTATCCTGCTCCCAAAGGCACAAATCAGAGAACCCTGTGGGAGAGAGGGCGGGGGTGGGGAGGGAGGCCAGACTCCTCACTGGGGCACAGCATTTCTCAGTGGGGCACAAATAACATTTGTGCTGGGGACGTTCTTCCTTGTGAGAAACACTGCAGCGTGGTTAGCACCCTGCGGCCCGCCTCTCATGCCCCAGTTTCCGTCCCAGTGAAGAGCAGTCTTCGCGCGCGCCAGTGGAGCTCCCGTCACGTGGACACATGAGGGAGGAGAAATGCAGAACTCCCCCTCCTGCCCGCCCCAGCAGTCACAAATGCAGCACACCCTAACACGCCTCCATCTAAACTATTTGGAAAAACAACTACATATTTCTCTGGCACAGTAGCCTCTCCCCCAAACAGTAGGCTATTCCTTCTATTCATGGGCAGATCTGACCTTGCTGCCGTTTAATCCTAGCAACTATCTTGATATTGTTGCCCTGAAGAGTTGTTTGAAGATGTGAAATACCGTCAGAATCCTGCCAAGTAACTCCTTTCTTTCGTTGTTACTTTACCAAAAGCAGTGCTCTCATGATTTCATTATAGCTTTCCAAGGAAGATATTTAATGCAGTGAAACTAAGGCTTTCAGCGAGACCTGGTTTTGTATTCCAGCATTATGGGATGTATACCAGTGAAGAAAAAGCGTTTCGTTCTTCTGTCGGGCAGTAATGGTACCTCGAACGGATGAAATGAAATGGAAATGAAATGGAAATGAAATGAAATGGAAAACCATTCAAGGCCCTTGTGCATCTGAGTCTAAAGACACCAGAAGTGGAAATAGATGAAAAGACTTGTTTTCCTGGCCAAATAAAGACCCTTTAAGATCCCTTTCCTCCCCCATTTTCAATAGTCTTACTAAATTGTGGTCTGTGATCAGTACCAATGAATAAACTAGTCCAAAGACAGGCAGTCCACTGATTAATACTTACTCAGTGCCCCTGGGAAGAGAAAAGAGGCATGGGGATCTTGTGCATAAACTGTAGATAGCATAGTTGCCCGTAATTTTCAGAGTTGTTATTCAAAACAAGGAGGCTGTTGAAGGGGAAGAAAAGCATTATCACTGGCGTCGTATTTGTGCTTTGTGTTGTGACTGGCCACAGGATATTGGAAATAGATAATTACTTGAAAAGGTGACGCTTATAAAAATGTATCAGATTAGAACCATCCTGATGATGAAACTCCTTCTGTACCTCCTTTCCCCATCCTGTGGTCACAGGTGGTGCACACTCTCAACCCTGGCACATTGGAGCATGTGGAGCGCGTTCTGTCATCAGTAGCCTCCTCCTCCCAGGATTCTCCTCCCTTATAAATCCCCGGTGCCTGGGAGCCTTCCCCACACCCCTCACCTCCCTCTCTATTTTGCCAGGGTTCCACCCTGAAGATTTGTGGGTAAAAGCTGAAGAGGTTAGGTTTTTCCAGTGCATTAGCATTTTAATAGGGACAGATTCCTTGCTCACTGGAACGCCCTTATATTCTTGAGTAAGGTCTTTTTTTTCAGGTCTGAGAGATGGCTGGGTATCCCAGATCACTTTTTAATTATTATATTTACCTCCATTTAGCTAAGCTACTCCTTCGTGGTAGGTGCTACACGCGTTATCTCTAGCCTCACAATGGCCTGGAGGGTAAATAATATTGACCTTGTTTTATTGGTCCATTTTGTTCCAGGTATATTGTCCTCAAAACCTGAGCGCCTTCCCCTTTCCATGATACCGTCTTGTGTTTAGCTACCCGGTCTTTAGCCTGTGATAAAGTTGGATGTCTAGCTGCAAACCCATAGGATGAGAAAACACTTGCTTGTTGCTTGGAGGGAGCTGGATTCTTCAATGAGCTTAGAAACCTGAGGGAGCGGGTAGAGTGGCTGATAGTATTGTTCTTGGCGTATTTTAGACAGAAATGAGGTTTCCTGAATTCCAGGCCAGCCATCTAAATAAAATTCTGTGACCCTTTTTTGTTAATTGCTTCTCACCATTTGAACCTCTGTTTTATGACGAGGCTGGTGAGGTGGTTGTATCAACCAGATCAGATTCCCCCATTTACTGGCTCCATGACCTTGGGTAGCTTTACTGGCTCCATGACCTTGGGTAGGTTTACTGAACCTGCCTGAACCTTGGTTTTCTCTCCTGGAAGCTGAGATAAGTTTTACCTCATAAAGTAATGGGGAAAATAAACAGAATAATAAAAAGTGGAAAAATTCAAAATGACTTCAATTAATTTCCAAAGTAAACGGAGTCAAAGTTATCAGATAAAAATAATGCAGAGATATTTGACAAGAAGTTGTAAAGCTAAGCTGCCACTTTTGTGGAGCTTACATTCCAGCATCATTCAGAAGGCATCAGGATTCTTTGTCTGTGCCCGACTTCCTGCAGCACTGTTGGAGGACATGTATATTTTGTGATTCTAATAGATTCATTGTGTATAGTTGTCTTTCATACTCAAAACATGGCTAACTCTCTGCTGTCGACCTCTCTCCTGACAGATCTTTTCTCAGGGCCTTTTTATGTGCTGTTCCTTCTGCGTGAAATGCTGTTCCATGTCCACATCCCCATCCCAGCCCTTTGTGTATTTGGGTCCTTCTCATCCTTTAGTTTGAAAGTTACGTTTCTCACCAGGCTAAGTGCCCACTGTTCTTACTGCATCCACCGCCATTTAGCTCAGCCCTCTCGCTTTCATAGCAATTATCACAATGTGTAATGAGGAATTTTAAAATAGTTACTCACTCTTCATTAAAATTGAAGTTGGAATCACAGGCCACAATCACAGGAGTATTGAGTGAGAAACCTTGAGAGGAAGGGAAGGGGTTGACCCAAATGCTTTTGAGAATGTGAGGAGAAGTTTGAAGCATATTTTCCAGTTAGGAACCATGAAGGCATAAAGAATAAAGAGCACTTGTCAGGTCAGGTGGAAGGACTATTTGGATCAGAGCTACGCGTATTCTGAATTTTGTCATCATGAAATTGAGTTCCTGGCCAATCTCTTTGTGAAGGGGAGAAAAGGTCTCCCATAATATTTTGTTTTTAACTATAGAAAGTTTATTGTTATCTCCTGGGAAACATAAGTCAACCTTGACGGTCTTACGACTACTGAAAAGCTTATTTAACATGTTTGCTATGAGAAATTGTATCTACTTACTATATGTTGATTTTAGAAACTTGCATTTGTTAGAATGTTTGTTGTAGAAAATTGAGTCTATTCACCTAGTTGTGTTGTACACAGCAGCACTGTGATGAATAGGTTACTAACTTTCCTCAGTAATGCTCCCCATATCAGTGATGGGAATTAATTTCATTTATTGGTTAATGCAGTTCATATTTACTGCTCATGAGCCAGGCACTGTCCAAGGTGCTGGGCAAGTAGCAGGGTATTAGTTATCTATCGCTGAGTAACAAATAACCACCAACCCAGTGGCTTAAAAACACACACTGCTTGTCTTACTATTTCTAGGGTCAGGAGTCTTGGCATGGCTTAGCAGGGTCCTCTGCTCAGGATCTCTCAGAGCTGCAGTCAAGGCTCTGCTTGTGCTGAGGTTTCATATAAAGATTTGACTGGGGAGGGATCCTCTCCTAAGCCCACTTGTGTGGGTTATTGGCATAATTCAATCCATCAGTCGTTCACTGAGGGCCTCGATTCCTTGTGGCCCATCTGCACGAGGCCCCCTCCAGTTCCTCCGTACATGGGCTGCCCAACATGGTAACTGGTGTCATGAAGGCCAGTAAGAGAGAAAGGAGTCTGACAGCAAGATGAAAGATTAGGTTACAGTCTTTTGTAACCTAATCATGCAAGTGACAGCCATGACCTTTGTCGTAGTCTGTCAGCCAGTAGGCCATTCCACACCTGATGGGAGAGGATTCCATAGTGGCATGAATACCAGGAAGCAGGGACCATTGAGGGCCATCTCAGAGTCTGCCTGTCACAAGGAATGACCAAAACAAAGTCACTGCTTTTACCAAGCATGCATTCTAGTACCAGTCAGAAAGCATCAGTGTCTTTGTCTCTTCTGGACTTTCTGTGGACCTGTGTGAAGAGAATATATTTGTGCTTCTTACACAAATTGCTAAACACCAGGTGAAGAACCCTGCTTTTTAAAATTAGTTATCACATATATAGTCCTGCCGTGAAGCTCTCAGGGAGTTTGCTGCTCAATTGTAGAACTAAAGCACATATCTCAAAGTATAGGAAATCTCTCAACAGAGCTTCACTGATCAATGGAACAGAAAATCAGTTCCAGTGTGCTTTTGGCTTCTAGGTCCTTTGCTTTGCTTTGGATAGCTGGATGGCGGAGGCCCATATTTATGATTAAGGCAAATCCTGTTGTGGGAAGCTCTGTTTAATTTTTAGTCAGCTTTACTTCATCATGACTTCATTTCTTTGTCTGGAAGGCTTAGCTAGCTTTTCT